>NW_015163725.1:0-6517 GCF_001447785.1 Gekko japonicus | reverse complement strand
CTCTTTTTGTACGAAATGACCCCTGGTTAGCAGTGCCATTTTAAGCAGAGTTACACTCTTGTAAGTCTATTGAAGTCAAACACTTTAGACAGATGTAATTTTGCTTAGGAGGGCACTGTCCAGAACAACAACGATAACAAAAATTAAAGCCCCCAAAATGTGGCCATGTAAACATTTCCGTGGGAAAGAAACACATTGGGAACACCAGGAACAACAACAAAAAAAGAACTCATGATGACGACAATACAGAAACAAGCAAAATAATGAAAAGGGGGAATCCCTGGCATTAAAGCTGAGATCGGTTTGCCTCAGAGGGCCTCATGAGATCAAATGAGGCACCAACTTCACTGGCCAATTTTTGTGGGCCCAGCCAATGGGGAGGCATAGCTTGCCAGCTTGGCAGCTCATATTGTTGCTTTACCTCCCTCCAACCAAGAATTTGCTGATGGACAAAGGCAGAGGAGACTGGAGGCTGTGGTGCGGTAGAGCCTATCTGTGTGTAGTGTGAGCTGAGGTTGTGAAGCAGTGTATAGTTACCGTTGGTTGCATGGCTGTGTGTGTGTGTAGTTGTAAGAGCAGAGAGAGGTACAGCAAGATGCTTACCTAAAAGGGGGGGTCCCATTTTCCTAGGTGGCTTTGAGAGCTAAGTGTATAGTATTTTAAAAAGCTGAGAGAAAACGATGGAGAGAGCTCTTTAATTTTTTCAGCAGGAAAAGAAAATGCAGCCATGCTACTCACAAGGTGTATTTTGAAGCTGTGCCTGACATTTTCCCCAAAAGCACTTTCCTGGAACATTTTGGGTCTGGACATAATTCAACCCCCTGCACATTACATGTAGGGCTTGTAGAGGAGCATCAGGGAGAGGGCCTCTGTGAGTTTGATGTCTCTAGGTTGCTCAGGGTCCAGTCTATACACTCCTGAACCTGCACCTGTCATTTCCCCAGAAAGAATTTTCCTGGGGCACCTTTTTTTTGGGGGGGGGGGCTGTAACTTGAACCCCATAAACCCAATCCTCACCAAACTTGGAGGGCAGGTGCCAGACTTGGGCATTTGACAGCAGGTAGAGAAGAATCAGCCAGAAATCCTCTGTGAGTTTGGTGTCTCTAGCATATTGGTGGACCATTATACTACATCACAAACCTTACAAGGGCTGTGGTCACACGGAGCATTAGCCACGCTACAGAGATGGAAGATAGGTAGATTTTCCAGGTGCGATCACACCGCAATATCTGAAAAGCGTAGAGCTCTTGTGGCTAACCCGAGGCTTCCTGCCGAAGATGCGGCGTAAAAAACTAGTACCTCCGAGGTACTAGTTTCCGGAAACCGCGGGGCAAGGGCGGGCGTCTGATTGCGTTTCCGGTGGTAGTTTGTGGCATCCGGCACCCGCCCATGTCCTGTCGCAAAAAGGTTTTTTTCCCCAAGTCTCCACGGGATGCGTACAAGCACCCAATGGTGCATGCGCACATTTCGGTTTAAAAAAACAACAACCACATTTGCCACTGCAGCAGCACCTAGCCATTGCTGCTGTGACCGCGCCGCTTCTTTGCCATGCTGCAGGATTGTTGTGTGATCAGCACCTCCCCCCAAACCACAGGACATCGGCGGGACGTGTGATCCAGCAGCCGCGTGTTAGTTTGCTCCAGGGCAAACAGCCATGCTCCCCCCCCCGCATTTTCCAGCCCGTGTGACCGGGGCCAAGCTAGACCAGTTCATTTGGCAACTAAAAGTTCATGATGGTTTGTGGTTCACAAACCAGGCACATCACAAACTGAACTGCATTTTCCTGATTCATGCCCATCCCTAATTTCAACTGGCAGCTGTGTCCTGCTTGCTCAGGTTTTAAATAAGAAAGATTTTGCTTTTTGCCCATCTCTTTTCCTCATAGCATGGCTGATTACTATTGCCCAGTTAGCCCCTGTGACCCTGGATGATAAGGGAGCCAGCAGAAATTTTCTGTGGCAAGCTGTGAAGTTGGCTGGGTAAAGTGAGTGGCACATGTGGCTGGTTTGGGTGGCAGTCTCTTCTCCCTCACTTGCTGCATTCTGAGTAGGCTTGTTCCAATGGCACCTTCATTTTAGCAGGCTGCTTCAGCTTTAGGAGCCAGCCATTTTGGGGGATCTGCACAGAGGCCATTTTGTCTTGTATAAGCTGAGTGGCTAAGGGTCTAGGGTCTAGCAGGGATGCTTTGGGCAAGCTTTCGCAGAACTGGTACCAAGTACCCCACAGACAGAGATACTAGCCTTACTGGTGAGCTCATTGGCAAAACTGGGGCACCACTCTGTCCCTTTATAACATTACCCCTGCAGGGAATGGTCTTTGCCCTGATAGACTAACTGCTATCCACTACTAAGATGAAAACCTGTCTGGGGGACTATGTGGATCTATTTCTTCATATTTAAGTAGCCTGAGGTGAAAGAAGGGGCTAAGGAGGAAAATAAGAACTGAGAAAAGATTTTAAAAAACCCCACAGTGAGAACTTGGGATAACTGGCTCACTGTATACAATAATGGTCATTCAATTTCAGTCAGAGAGGGCCCCAGATTTAATCAAGTATTTGGATAGCATTCATCAAGTATATGTGGTGTATGCTATGATGAGACTTTTTGAATGCATGCTGCATTGGATCTGGAGTTGGCATAAGAGTTTTCCTTTTGCGGCAATTTGCTGCACCTAACAGTGCTTACAGGATGATGTAATTAATTCAATTAATAAATTAATTTTTCTTAATTTGGTAATTAATTTTGTACTTTAAAAAAAATGCTTTTTAGGTTTCAACAGCAAAATGGAAAGCAGCCCGGGCTTTTGCTTAGTATACATTCCTTGCATTTTTGTAATGTCCCATTGTGGGGGGGTTTGGTTGTTGTTTTTTACATTTCATGACCACTGAAGAAGACATGTTTGGTTTTTTATCTTTGATGTGGATGCAACAGTCATTACTGTGTTGTGCATAAAGGGGTATTTTGTACTCATTTTTTATATTATACACCATTGTCCAGGGGTGTCAAAAATAAGGCCCACGGGCTGGAACTGGCCCCTGCAGGGCTCATATCTGGCCCATGAGCAACTGACTCTCTCCTGCTTCTCTATCTGGGGCTGCTGCTGTGTCACAGCTTACTTTGGCCGGCTGCCTCAATAGCCAAGGAGAGTTAGAAAGACAATCCTCTCTTCCCTGTATTGGCTGAAGCTCCTCCCCCTGCTCCTCCCTTGGGGAGAAAGGGAGGGGGGAAGTGTGAGTTTTTGCTTTGCCAGGCTCCACTCCCTCAGTCGCACAGGATACAAAGGCAATCCTCTCTTCCTTGCATTAGCTGAGGTTCCTCCCACTCCCTTGGGGAGGAAGGAAGGGGGAGGGAGGAAACGATGAGAGCTGGCTTTACCAAGCTCTCTCAATCGCACAGGATACAAAGGCAATCCTCTCTTCCCTGCATTGGCTGAGGATCCTCCTGTCCTCATCTGGAAAGTTACATCAACGGAGATTCATAATTGAATCCCACCTGGAGCCAGAAGGCAAAGGGGTATAATAAAGGCCAGATGGAAGCCATGCTAACGTTATGCTCATGCCATGCTAGTATGCTTTGATATGCTATGCTTCCCCATGATGGACTACAATGTTTAGAATGATTTTATGCGCCTGCTTGGATTTTTATGCTGCAAGATTATATGCCATACAATAGAAGATGGTCAATGTATTAGATAGAACAGTTAGCTTCTTAGTTTTCTCTGTTGCTAAGCTATAGAGACTGTACTGTGTAGTGAAATCTTTTAAAATCCTTGAATAAATGTTTATGTATTTTAAAGGTCTGCTTTATTCATATGCATTTGACCTCAATAACCCACATGGCTAAGTATTGCTTAAGGAGCAATAACCCAGAGGGACTCAGGCTTGGGTCACTCACAGGGTGGGACTGCTAATGGCACCCAGTCCAATACAGCTTGGGGTGCTCCTGTTATGGCTGGATTGCTGCCCTAACAAAGTGATTGCAGCATATTTTGTGGATGGCTTCAGAGAAAGTTTTAGGATCCCCTACTCAAGCCCATGGTGTTTTTATATAGTAAAAAAAAAAATCTGAAATCAGTAATAGGTTTAAAGCAGGTGGTTAGGGATAAATTGGCTAAAGAGAAGAAAGTAGGATTGCCTGGCCTTTTCAGCTGTGTCATTACAGAACTTGAGAGTTTCTCTGTTGGGTACAGTAGCAGAGAAAACCCTAGAGGGGTATAGGACATGAGATGTCTTACCCTAGGGGCGAGTCAATTAATGGTAGGATCCCAGACCATCTTTGTTTGGTCTAGTACAATTTCTTTGATGTAGCTATAGGATATAGTGGCACATCATGGAAGGCAATTGGAAGGTCACTTTTGATACAGTATCAGTTTTGGATGATTATGTGGTAGATACTGGCTGAAGAAGGGTTGCCAGTGCACAAGTTTAAATAAACTAATGAAACTTAGGCTGTTGTCTCATGTCTTCATTTGCAGGGTGTCTGAGGCAAGGGTACAGTCATACATCCTGAGATTATACATATTTTATGAGTATTTCTAATGAACACTTTAAAAAGTTTTAAAGGCAAGTGTTTGATAGTACACTTGAACAATTTATGCATGTGTGGAAACACACAAACATAGTTGTGCCTGCTCCTGTGCCACTTCTCCCCACCAATTCTTCCTCCACAAGCTACAAAGCATGAGGAACAGTGCTTTAAACAGACAATAAGCTCTGACTGGATCCTGAATTCCTTATAAACTAGTCTTCCAGACTTCCTTAGCATGACCTTAACAAATGTGTCTGTAATATCTGCCTTTCTACTAGGGAGTACTTGCAAAGGGAGTGAGAATGCTTATCCTCCACTGTACTACTTCTGCAAAGGCTTCCATGGGATTATCACAGATAGCAAACCTCAAGCATATCTGTTGATACTCTGGTTCTATTGTTCTCTACTACATCCTATGACAAAAAGCTGTCATAGGTTTATTTTGTTGAAAAAATGACACCTTTTTTCAAAAAAAGTGTACAATCTAAATAATCTTCTCAGACTCCCAGTAACAAATGAGCATTTAAAAAATCTGAATGCACATATGGCCTATCCTTTCTCTTTTTTTCTCTTTATTGCAGTTCATTTTCTTAAAAAGTTGAATTATAATCTTTTTCTTATTACATTTCTTCTGAGGTCTTCATGTTCACATTCCACTTCTTTTCTCTTGGTTTTAAACAAAGGGATTTATGAAACACTAAAAAGGAGACATCATTGTTCCTTTTTTGTATCTCATTTATCTCTCTTATGAATCGTTTGAATTGGCAATAGCCCTTTTCATTGCAATAGCATAAAAGGTTATACCTAATCATTATCTATTGCAGTATTTGATGGCCACATGCTCAGAGTCCAAATAAAATTGTTCATTATCATCAGAATTTTTCCATTGTGCATTATGTTGTAGTTTTATGTAGAACGCTAAATATGAATGGTATTTCAAATGTTTCTATTTAATAAAGTCCTGGCAAAAAATAATAATGATGCCATTAGTGGTATGATATAATGGTCTCCTTCCTTAATACTTTATGTGTTGTTTCCTCTCTCTCTTTCCTGAGCATACTCCTCATGTATCCCTAATAGCCGTGTCATATGTAACATGTATTCTCACTGCAAACACTCCCTGTGTTACAGAGCGGGCAGAAGGGATTAATAGGCAGTGTCTCTCCCTCTTTCCCGTACCTGGAGTGAAGAAGACATCACATTCTAGTTAAACATTATGTGATGTCTTATGGCATTTTATTTCTTTTTAAAGTCTTGTTTATGTCTATTCTGGCACACTACCTGATCTCTTGACTTGCTAAATGCAAGCATTTGTGCCCAGTTTACCATGCTACCAGCTTTTATTGGATTGCAAAATCCCACTTTCTGCTTTCTGTGCATGTAAAATGGGGAACAATTTATCTGGTCTAGCTGCAATTTGGCAGGGGGATTTGTTGAGGGATACTGAAGGGGAGGATGAAAATTTAACTCCAAATGAATGAAAAACAAAGATGATACATCAAGAAGTGTATTTTTTCCCCTTTAGTTGTCTATAAAACCTGGACTCTTTCTCCTATCTGCTTGAAATTTAATAATTTCCCTTCAATGAAGGGTACAGTTCTTGAGAATGTAACACTAGTCAGACAGAAAGCAGATGCACAGCTAAAAATATGTTTGCCATTGAACATAAGTGGGGAAAAAAATAACAAATAAAACACTAAGCAAAAAAATATAGTTTAAAAAACACAATTATTTCTGTGATAAAGTGACCCATGACATTGATCCTTCATCATAACATTGACAACCACTCACCAGTGTTGTTAAAAGTGTATTTGCCAAATCACTGAACAGATGGAAAAGTATGATTAGGTCACTGATTATAACAGATTTACAAAGTAGTCACCCCCACTACCTCCAGTTTTGAAAGTACAGAATTAAAAGGAAATAATTCCATTTGAATTGCGACTATTTAGGTGCTTCCATGTGGCTGTTATGCCAACTTCTCCAGGAAA
>NW_015163724.1:120274-124279 GCF_001447785.1 Gekko japonicus | reverse complement strand
GGGACCGCAGAGTCAGGATCACTTCCATCTGTTTCTGGGGGTTCAAGAGTAGGGATCTGCCCTGCCTCCTGGCCAGTACTGTGGCCCTCAGGCTTTGCAGTACTCACCTCCTGTGGAGGTCTGGGAAGGTCCTCGGGGTCTAGGGACTCAGCTGGCTGCACGGTGGAACGGTCAGTTGCCCACCGCTGCCTCAGCTGGTCTATGTGGCGCCTCCACTTATGACCATCTGCAAGTAACACCACATACATTCGTGACCCAATTACATCTACAATAGTGGCTGGAAGCCACGAGTGACCACTGGCATAATTACAAGCAAATACCTTATCTCCCGGCTTGTACGTTTGTTTGGACCTTCGGTTGTTCACTCTGCTGCTGGGGCTTAAGATCGTTAAGGTCCGGGTGCAACCGATCGAACAAGGTAGTCAGAGGGCGCCCCATCAGCATCTCAGCCGGGCTGCGGCCAGTCGCCGAGCAAGGAGTAACATGTTGTCTCAACAAAAATGATGCCAGTTTTACTCCCCAATCTCCATACACCAATTTAGCAAGTGCCTCCTTGGTCGTCCTGACCATTCTTTCCGCCTGGCCATTTGAGGCCGGGTGGAACGGGGCTGAGGTTATTTGCCTGATCCCATTAGCAGACAAAACCCTTTTGAACTCCTCAGAGGTAAATTGAGTTCCGTTGTCGCTCACCAACACGTCCAGCAGCCCGTAGGTGGCGAATAGGCGCCGCAGCACGTTGATGACGGACCCTGAAGTGGTGGAGTGCATGTGCGCAACCTCCAACCACTTCGTATATGCATCAACAATTACAAGAAACATTTGCCCCTGTACTGGCCCCGCGAAATCGAGGTGGAGCCTCGACCAAGTTTTTCCCGCCGACTCCCATTTTTGCAGAGTGGCGGTTGGCAGTTCAGGCCTAGCCTGCTGGCAAGGCTCACACACCCGAACCCAATCCTCGATTTCTGCATCAAGCCCGGGCCACCACACATAACCACGGGCCAGTGCCTTCATGTGGACCATGCCTGGATGGCCCTCATGCAGTGATTTCAGCACTTTCTGTCTTAAGATGTGGGGCACCACCACCCGGTTCCCCCACAGCAAACAACTCTTGGAGACAGAAAGTTCATTTTGGCGCGCTTTAAATACCCTGAATTCAGGTTCCACAGCTCCCAGCGGCCACCCCCTCTATACCCAGTTTAAAACGCGGGCTATTACAGTGTCCTTAGCCGACGCAGCGGCAATGCCTCTGGAGGTAATAGGAGCCTGTGGTAGTTCATCAATCGCCAACACAGAGCTGGCTGGTGCAGGGTCCAAGTTCTGGCCGGGCAGAGGGCAGCGACTCAAAGCGTCTGCATGTTCGATGGCCTTACCCGGCCGGTGCTTGAGGTTGTAATCGTAGGCCGAAAGAAACAAGGCCCACCGTAGCATGCGGGCTGACATTATGTTTGGAAGTTGCCTGTCTGGGGCAAAAATCCCTAGCAAGGGCTTGTGATCGGTCACAAGGATGAATCGCCTCCCAAACAAGAAAACATGAAATTTCTTCACTGCTGATACCAGTGCCTAGGAACTCAACACTAGGAACACCGATAATGCATTTCGATTGTTTTACCTTTAACCCGGCTTCTTTGAAGTGCTTCAACACTTCTCTGACTCTGCATAAGTTCTTCATCACTCCCCCCAGCAATTAGCACGTCATCAAAGTAGGGTACCGTTCCTGGCACCCCCCTCAGTAATCCTTCCATTAATCCCTGGAAGATACCTGGGGCAACATTTACTCCAAATTGGAGCCGGTTCACTCTGAAAGCCCCCCTGTGGGTGACAATTGTCTGGGCTTCAGCGGCTTCCTACATCACCGGCAGCTGCTGGTACGCCTGGGCAAGGTCGAATTTTGCAAATATTTTGCCCCCCCCCAGAGACGCCAGAATATGGCTGATTACAGGGACAGGGTAGGAGTGCTGTAGTAAGGTCCGGTTAATGGTGCACTTATAATCAGCACATATGCGCACCGATCCGTCTGGTTTCACGGGAGTAACAATGGGTGTCTCCCATTTGCTGAATGGAAGAGGTTCCAGAACACCCTGGGCGATGAGCTTGTCCAGCTCAGCTTCGATCCTTGGTTTCAGTGGAATAGGTACCTTTCTATACTTAAGGCGGATCGGGGTTACCGAAGGATCGAGCTCAAAAGACACCGGGGGCCCGGTATATTTCCCAAGACCGCCTCCAAACACATCCGGAAATTCATCATACAGTAATGCCCATTTATTTTGCACCACATTATTCACACCGGTAATACCAATACCGAGGGGTTCAAACCAATCAAGCCCCAACAAATTTACTCGGTTCCCCTCAGCCACAAGCAAGGAAAGTTGTGTACATTTCCCTTTAAACTCGACATTAAACGTATCCCTCCCCGCCAGAGGTATGCGCTTGCCCTGAAAATCAGACACTTGGGTGTCCACCGGCTTCAGCCGCCGTCGGCTCCTGGTGGGGAACAGCCGCTGCCACGTGTGTGAAGACAAAACGGTCACGGACGATCCTGAGTCGACCTCCATACTGCATGGAACGCCGTCGAGGTGGATGGTCACGTGGATCTTCCCGGTTCCTCTGATGCAATGAACCGAAGGCTTGGATGACAGGCTCAATGTCATCTGGCAGCTGGCTTCACGTTGTGCTGCTCGGGGACGTTGATTCCTTGGTGGAGATGCTTGAGGTGAAAACTTTGGTGCTCTGCAAGCACGAGCGATGTGGCCCCACCTACCGCACATTCTGCAGTCTTCGTCCTTGGTCCAGCAGCGCTCTCGAGGGTGCTTCCCGCCCCAACCGGTACACGATGGGCTGGTCCACGGCTCTTCACTGGGATCTGCTTGTTCGCTTGCCTCCCGACAATGCAGACGTCACCTTGTGCGCCCTCGCACTCACTCTCGGCCCCCTGGTTGTGGACGCGCAGCTCAGTAGCTGCCAGGCGTTGGCGCACCTCACGGGTCGATTTGTCGGCTGTTTCAGCGGCGATAGCCTCCGAGTAGGCAACGACCCAGGTCAACGTGGTCTTTGCGAACAACCGCTGCTGCAGCCGTTCATCCCTCATACCGCATACCAGGCGATCTCGGAGAGCTTCTTCTACGTCTGTAAAGTTGCAGGGTCTTGCAGCTTTACACAGAGCCACCATGTACTCGGGCATGGATTCGTTTGGCGCTTGACCCTTCTTATAGAAGGCATGCCGGCACACGATCTCCGACGGCTGCAGGGAGAAGTGTGCCTTCAGCTTGTCAGTCAGCTCTTTAAATGGCACGGTCTTTATGTCCACTGGCGCTACCAGGGAGCGCTACCAGGTACCGTGCGATAACGAAAATGCTCTTACCACAAGAGCTCAGGAGGGCGGCCCACTTCTTCTCCTCCGTGGTGATATCATGTGCCTCAAGGTGGAACCCGAATCTTGCCAGGTAAGCGTCCTAGTCCTCGGTCATTGGTTCGAATACCTCGAACTTCGGGCTATTGGCCATTGCTGCAATCGCTGCCACCGGATCAGGTGGTGCCTGTTGCTGCTCTGCCACAGCGAGCTGTGGCTCGTTGTTGTCCGTCGTGGGGTTGGGACTAGCGGGGCTGCCTACCCGCACTAGAATCCCACCCTCGTCACCAATTGTAAAGTCCAGCGCTTAACAAATAGTCGGAGAGTGATTTCAGCAAAACTCAAGTTTATTCCGAACACGAACACTTCTCCAACACGGTACAACATCTGATAGCCCGAACAGCTTGTCCATTGTAGCTGCTCGGTATTTAAACATTCCCGGCTAATGTAGCCACACCTACTACACAGATATCAACCAATGCGGTTGAGCGAATAAGGTCCAATCAATGTCGTTCCCGCTTACAGACATTCGAACGTGATTGGATACAATCCTTGTCCAAGACGAAGCTTAACATTGCTTCCTTATGAGATGGTTCACACACACATCTTAATGCATTCATAGGCAGCATCTGAATACATTACACTGCAGGTGATCGATA
>NW_015163724.1:107681-120258 GCF_001447785.1 Gekko japonicus | reverse complement strand
ACCCCTGGAAGTTATTATAAACCAATGAAGTCCTTCTCCTCCCCAAACCCCACCCTCTTCAGGCTCCCCCCCCAAAAAAAAACAACCCTCCAGGTATTTCCCAACCCAGAACTGGGAACCCCAAAGATGACCACAAACACTATTCCTTATCGATATAGAAGGAAGTATAAGACAGCTGCATTCTAGGTACATCCTTGGCTTGGAACCTCTTATCATATTGTGGAACTTCCTCGTTTTTTGTGATTGGGCTTTGCACCTGGGGCAGCCATTTTCAGATTGCCCCCACATGGCAGCCATTTTCTTGTGGCTCCCACTGCCTGTTCCCAGAATTCCAGAACTGCCCACGGGGTCACCCCCACATGGCAGCCATTTTCTTGTGGCTCCCACTACCTGTTCCCAGAATTCCAGAACTGCCCACAAGGTCAACAAGCTTGGGGAGCCCTGCCTTGGAGGCTCACAGGCAGAGCATGGTGTCATTTCCTCCCAGCATTCAGCCATCAGATTTTTACCACCTCTAATTACAGATGTTCCGTTTATCTAATTATCCATTGATTGCCTTGTCTTCAATGACTTTGTTCTATCTTTAAAAAAAAAAACACCTTGATACTAATGTCCATCACAATATATTGTGGTACTGAATGGCATTTAAGTTATGCATCAGGTGAACTCATTTCCAAATAAGGTTGCCTACTCTAGGCTGGGGAATTCCTGGAGACTTGGAGGCAAAGCCTGGGGAAGACAGATCTTGGGGAGAGGAAAGAACTCAATGAGGATGGTATTCCATAAAGCAGTGGTGGCGAACCTATGGCATGGGTACCAGAGGTGGCACTTAGAGCCCTCTCTGTGGGCATGCGTGCCATTGCCCCAGCCAGGCCCAGACCATCATTAAAGTGTCGAATTCTCTGCCAAATAATTTTAAGTAAATGAAAGCATTTGGGATTGCTTTCCTTACTTTGTTTGGATCATCTTAAGTTAATGTATGAGTTGTTTTTTTCTAAAGTAAAACCTCAGTATTCAGGTTAAAATGCCGTGTTGGTACTTTGTGATAAATAAGTGGGTTTTGGGTCGCAGTTCGGGCACTAAAGCCACAACCCTAGAGGAGGAGTCATTGCCGTGTCTGCCTGCATTAATCTGTTGCTTGGATAGTCATCATGCTTCAGCTTGGAGAAGTTTAGCCAGAGGCTTCTTGTCTTCAGGACAAAGCTCTATATAAGCAGCCATCTTTTCCCAGAGGAACAACTAGTATCCTCTGATAATTGCACTAGAGTTGGCAATGAGCAGGTTGAGTGCAGCAGAAAAGTAAACTTTTCTACTAGCTGCATCAATTTTTCACCGTTAGAGTGAAATAGAGATCAACTGGTGAGGAAAATGCGCCTGTACACTGTTTCACCTGCATCTCCTCAGCTATGGGGGATGAAGCTGGAGGATGGCAGAACAGGCATGACCTTCTTGTTGCACGCTGTATAAATTCTCCACCTTCTTGGATGTGGCCGCCATACTAGCTGGCTTTTGCCAGAGGGCCTTGGAGATGTCAGCAGCACCCTCTAAAATACAGAAGGTGACTACCCTGGGAGACTCTGCATAGAGCTTGCCTAAGAACGTAGGGGGGGGCGGGGATAAGCATCTTCTTCTGAATGCTTAGCTCAAACGGATCATCCCTCATAGTCCAATTAAGCAAGCCACAAGCTTGTAATAAATACGGGGAGAGACGGAGAAAGGGAGGGTGATAAATAGCAAAGGCGTAGATTGCAAACCGCTTTGTTATTTACAGAAATCTATTTCAAGAGCTGGTTTCCACCGAAAAAGACTCAACTTGCTGGCAATGGTCTGGCCAGAGGCCATCAGGAAGCGGTGATCTACTTCTCGCCATACAAAGATGTGAACAGGGACATAAGATAATGTTTATTTGTTCTGGGAAGGTTCTGGCACTGTCTCCTTCATGGGTCACTCCCGTTCCTCAGTATGAAAATAAATACCCACTTCTGCCTCATGCTTCAGTCCATGAAACAAGTCAGGTATCCAAGCTGCTGTAGCTTCTTCACTGGCTATTTTTTTCTCTCTTGCTGTGACTTTGACTGGATAGTACGGTTTTTTTTCTTTTTACAGTAAGGGTAGTTCAGCAGTGGCATCGGCTGCCCAGGGAGGTGGTGAGCTCCCCCTCCCTGGCAGTCTTCAAGCAGCGGCTGGACAAACACTTTTCAGATGTGCTTTAGGCTGTTCCTGCATTGAGTAGGGGGTTGGATTAGATGGCCTGTATGGCCCCCTCCACCTCTATGATTCTATTACTTCTGGGTGTGAAAAGGCCATCTTGAATACAAAACAAAAACACCTCCCTTACTCAATCAACACTTCACAGATGAAAACAGGGATGTTCTCCCATTCTTAGCCTGTCCGCTTGTCCTGCCGGTCTTGGCGGAGTAGGAATGTGGGGGTGCGCCAGGATGACCACTTCATCAGAAATCAGAATTCAGGTTTCTCTCAGTGATGGGTTTCTCACACGCCCTCTCTCTTTCCTTCAAAACCCATGGGAGGTCGATTACCGAGATGAGTTAAATTCACTCTCTCATTCATCATCTGACCTCACCATCATTCGTCCTCGAGTTCACCTGTAATTCTTTTATTTCTGTTACATTGAAGTCATCTTCCCCTCGCACTCCCAACAACCATTTCTTAAAGTAACCACAACATTCTGCCAGCCCTCGAGTGCTCGTCTTCGTAATTGCTAGACTGCCACCCTGCCTCCCTCTGGTCGGGACCTTGTCTAGATCCCCAGTGAGTGCCTCTCCCTTGCCTCCCCCCTTTTGGAGCGGAACTCCCTCGCTCTGGGTGCTCAGCCAAAGCTCCTGCTCCGTCTGGGAATGGTCTGGGGCTATCTTTTCTGACTTCTCTGGTGCAGAGGGGGATGGCTCCTGCATAGTCAGGAGGTCTTTGGCATCGTCCTCCCGACATAGCCCTTTTCTGACATTAAAACCATGCATATCAGGAGCCCACTAATGATACTGTGCGGTACCAATGATACTCCTAATATGGACAGTCACCATCTTGTGTAAAGATCACACGTAGGTTTTCTATGCATATACTCCATGGTTTCTTGTCGTATGCAGTGAATCTGTCCACACATAGCAAATCTACTCACTGCCCTTTTCATTCAAAATGGGGTCCTCGTCACTGGTTCCCTGTGTGCATGGCTGTAATGTCTGACAAGGGCCTTTGTGCCATCTTTATGCTCATACTGAGGAGCTGAACCTTCTAGATACTCATTGTTAAGGTTCTTCTGCGCTTTCCCCTCTGTATTAATTCCCTCATCTGTTGTCTGTCCCGCCCTAGCTTTGGAATCAGGGTGTGTTAGTATATCAGCCATCACAATTCCCTTTCTTAAAACAAACAAAGAGCAAGGACTGAACTGTGTGCTATGTATAGTCCTGTGATTCATTTTGGTGGTGATAGAAAGGGCTGTAGGGCTTTCAAGGCAAGGGACCAGAAGAGGTGGTTTGCTATTGCCTGCTTCTGTGTAGCAACCTTGGACTTCCTTGGTGGTCTCCCCTCTAAGTATTAACCGAGGCCGACTCTGCTCAGCTTCCAAAATCTGATGCGATTGGGCTTGCCTGGGCCATCCAGATCAAGGAGTGGTTCTTTTTACCCAGTGCTTTCTCATTTAACAGCCCGCCCACCCATTTTTGACCGACTGTTCATCTGTTTGATGTTCATGGCTGTTCAGCATCTCGCTTCGACATAAGCTTTCCTGACAGTCAAGCACAGCACAATCAGCTTCTTGTGCACGTGTATTCTTATTGCTAAATCTTTAACCAATAATATAAATCAATAATAAATAAAGGCTGCATTTAAAACAAACAAATCCACTGTTCAGTGTTAATCTAAGTAGTCCTTTAGCAATATTCCGTGAATGCATAGTTTTGCAAAAACCTGATGCAACCCTCTCCAACATGAATTCGAGCCAGTCAGTGTTGAATGGAACAGATCCAGTGCCCAGCTCACACCTGATTGTCACAGCTGAACACCATATGTTTGACTGTCAAATGCATTCATTGTACAATTCACAGCATCCTTACCCCTGACTATGAAATGTACCAGATTTATTGATCCATACCACAGACATGGAGTCACAACAGACACTAACTCAGAATTCCAGATCATTGACAATAACAAAACTCACACCAAGACATGTGTGACGATAATGAAACACACACCAAGAGGATAAGACTGCAATAGACAATAATCCTCTTCTTGGTCTCTCACAGCTGCGTTCTAGTTGCTATCCTGTATGGAACACAGAAATGAAACGCTCCCTTTCCAAAGAGGTGAACAGGAAAGAGGGAAACTAAAACAGGGGCTATAATTGGAGGTATTTCACCCTTCCCAAAAGAGTCTGGATGGGAAGCAAGTCAGAATGGATCCTGCTGCCCTGAGCCTGTCCTGACGGGGAGGGCGGGGTAAAAATCTAATAAATAAATAAATAAATTGTGGGCCCCAATATTCTAAAATCCCTCTTAGCCATCTTCTTCAGTCAACTCCGGGCTCTTTGCTTTGGGCAAAGTTAGGGCTGCAAAAAAATGTTGCTGCCATCCAGGCGGGTGGAGTGTAAGGGAGGCGATCCTAGGCAGAGTTATTCTGCTCAAGGCCCATTGAGATCTACTTTGACTGCACTCCCATCGCGTAGGATTGCAGTCTGAGAGTAACAACAAGCCATCAAAGCCTGTTACTAAGGTGGACTGGATCTCCTCAAATGTCAGCTGACACAAAAATCTAGAGAGAAGGATCCATTTTGGATAATGAACAACACAGCGGGGCTCGTAGCCAATGACTGTTTGTCACCCCAAGAACAACACTTCCGTTAGTGGAATGAGCTCCAGGAGGAGATCAGGGCTCTGTGGGACCTGTTACAGTTCCGCAGGGCCTGTAAGACGGAGCTCTGCCGCCAGGCTTTCGAATAGGAGCTGCCGCCGCCGCCACCACCACCACCACCACCAACGGGTGACTGCAAAGCAATACCGCTGGGTTGGGCCGACTGGCCACCTGAACATCGTGACCCACAGCATCCCCCTCTTTGGCCCCTATGTGATGTGCAACAGGGAGCGAGTATGTTAGTCGTGATGGATCCTTGGGAGTACCCACTATGTTTTAACTGTTTTAACCATTTTTATTGCACTGTGTGCCTTAATTGTTTTAACTGTGGTGCTGTATTACACCTCGTGTTGTAAGCCGCCCTGAGCCCGCGTGCGGGGAGGGCGGGATATAAATGAAATAAAATAAATAAATAAATAGTGGAAGGAGAGATAGTGCGACCTTTCTGCACATGGCTGGAATCTGCGGTTTCAGCATCACCCACATCTTCTGCACACACCCTCACCATCATCAGGACTGGAAGTTAGCTCTTTTAAACAGACAAACCTAGCAACTCCTCAGAAGTTGTGAACTTGTGGAATGATTCCATGTTCATAGCCTGGGCTGAGTGGTGAGACAAAGTTCCCCGAGGGATCGCTCCAAACTGGGGGGATGGGCATTCAGATGGCCCCTGAGATTCACCATGAGCCAGGGGGAACAAAGTCAGACCGGGGCAAGAAATCCCAGCCATACAATGACACTGATGGGACCTGAGGTGGAAGCAACAGACCAAGAAAGGGGTCTTGGGGTAAGGGTTGCCAACTCTGGAGTGGAAAATTCCTCAAGATGTGTGGGGTGGGGCATGGGGAGCAAGGGGACCTCAGCAAGTAATTATGCCAATGAGTGCCCCTTCCAAAGCTGTCCTTTTCTTTAGGGGAACTCGTCCAGAGATTACTTGTAGTTCTAGGAGCCCTCCAGGTCCCACCTGGAGGTTGGCAACCCCATGAGGTGGGGTGGTTGTGGCTAGCTGAATGAAAATGTTGACCAAATGTGCAGCTGCTGTCAAAAAGGCATATCCCGTGCTGGCCATAACTAGAAACAGGAAACAAAACGAAACCGCCCCCATCAGACTGTCCTTACATGAATCCAGGGGAGAGTTCTCTTGGCCTACTGTGTACATTTCTGGCCACCGTAGCTGGAAAGGGATATTGTTGAGTGTGAAGAGAGCAATTGTGCAGAATTAAATTATGGAACTTGCTGCCACAGGATGTTCTGATGGCCATCAACAAGGAACTCTTTAAAAAGTGAGTGGACCAGTTCATAGAAGACAGGCCCATTAGGGACTAACGGCACAACAGCTACTAGCCAGGGTGGACCTCTTCTCCCTCCAGTGCCAGAGGCACTGTGCCTCTGTCTAACAGGTGCTGGGGAGCATGAAGGGGGATGCTGTTGCAGTCATTCTGTTCGTGGGCTTCCTAGAGGGAGCTGGTCAGCCACTGTGTGAACAGGATGCTGGACTAGATGGCCCTTGGGTTTGATCCAGCATGGCTCCTCTTCTGTTTTTATCACCTAAACGTTAACTGTTTACAGTCTCCTCGGGGGAAAACAATCCCATGACTGGCTTCAATGATAGAAAGTCCTCACTTCTCCAAAGCCTGAGCTGCAGTCAGTTAATGCTGTCAGAAGGAGAAATGGAGATCTCTCTCTCTCCCTCTACTTGAGGCTATTGCATTCTCCAGAATGTCAGATGTTTCTTGAGGGATTTTCTGTTCAGCTAGACCCAGCAGAGCGGAGGGGCCTCAGTGGCACCTCTGATGTCCCCGTCGATGGCTGTGGGAAAATACGAGCAGGAGAGCTATTGCATCCCAGGCTGGGTCCAGGCCCAAAGGGACAGTGCATACTTTATTTCAGTAATGGTACTGATAGGGAGTAAGGAGCTGCGGTGGCTCAAGTGGTTAAGACGCTGAACTGCAGGCTGTGGAAGGTCAGTAGTTCAGCAGTTCGAGACCCGGGTGCCGCATGACTGAGTGAGCTCCCATCTCTAGTTCCAGCTCCTGCCAACCTAGCAGTTCGAAAGCAAGAAATTGCAAGTAGATAAATAGGTACCACTTCGGTGGGAAGGTAACAGCATTCCGTGCGCCTGGGTGTTTAGTCATGCCGGTCACATGACCACGGAAATGTCTTCGGACAGCGCTGGCTTTTCGGCTTTGAAACGGAGATGAGCACCGCAACCCTAGAGTCGGATTCAACTGCCTTTCGAGCAAGGGAACCTTTACCTTTATCTATAGGGAAGTGATTTCTGGTCAACATGAAACAATCTGAAAGGCCGGTTTGCTTCCCTTCAAGAGTCAGCGGATTCTCAAGACTTCTGCATAATGTTTTGCAGTTATTGTGTGTTTAGATATGTTATACTTGATCTTAATAAACATTTCAAAATTAAAAAAACAACAAAAAAACCCCTAAGCACTGCATGGGAGAGATGAAGCAATTTGAGTCTATATATTATTCAAGGTCTTATATTTTGTAAAGATGGTGACTTTGTGATGATAATGTAATTTAACTGTCTTGAGATATTTGTTGTTACGTAACACTGTACATTGCTTAATTGCTGAGATGTTGTTCCTACACATCTATAACCTCTGGGCAAATCAGCTAATAAATAAAGGAACTGAAAGGAGAGAAAGAAAAAAAAAAGAGTCAGCAGCTGGAAAGCCCCTTCCTTTTGTTTTGTGGGTTACCAGAGCAGCACCTGAAGGCACGGATTCTCCACAAGAAAACTCCAGAAGATCTTGAGATATTGGCCAGGTTTTTCAGTTGGGAGCCTCACCGAGGGCCAACCAATATTTGATGCCAGAGTGTTGGATGATGAGATTCAGATAGTGTTACAGCATCAAACAGAGAAAGCGATATGGATCGAAGAATGGTAAGAATGACCTCGTCTCTCTTTCTACCATTGGGGAGACTCAGGGGTGCCCATAAAAGCCATTGCAGAGGCAGAAGGGGAGAGAAATTCAGGTGGCAGTTTGACTGATGGGGGAAAGTCTCACAAGGAAAGCCCTACTGGGTCAGGCCACAACTGCGTCTCCTACAATGCCCTGATTCCCGTAGTGGCTAGCCAGCTCAGTGGCTTCCGGGTAGCCCAGAAGGCGGCGTCTGTTCCCAGCTGCTGGTTAATTCGAGGTAGACTGCCCCTGACCAAGGAGCCCCATTTTTCATTGTAATCGTCAACAAAATACCTGGAATTTATCCATCCCTTCCAAAAATATATTAAAGAAACCCTGCTGGTTCAGCCCAAGAGGGCCCATCTGGCTCAGCCTCCCATTTCCCAAAAGAGACCAGCCAGATGCCAGGAAGGAGGCCGGCAGGCAGGGCAGAGAAAGGAGCACCATCTCTGGTTCTTTCTCTATGGCATTTCATACTCAGGGCAACACTTCCAGGGAATAAGGGCCCCCCACAGGTAGTGCAATCGATCCAAAACACAGGTGCCCACAACCTCTGGGTTGGGAAATGCTTGGAGATTCGGGGATGGAGCCCATAAAGGGTAAGGGGAGTCCACCTTCCTAGGCAGCTCTTTTCTCCAGGGGAACTGTAGCCTAGAGACCGGTTGTTGTAATTCCAGGAAATCTACACCCACACCCCCCACACACACCCTTCTGGGAGACTGGTGACCCAAGTTTTCTTTGTGGGCAAAAACGAAAGGCCCCATTCCTACAGCTTTCTCTTTGGAAAAGAGACTGGCCTACTGATTTTAGAACATGTACAAGGTGCCCCTTGCCTGGTTTTTGTCCTCCAGCTCCTGGGACTCTGACTGTTTCTGAACAGGGGGGTGCCATTCATGTCATGACTTATGGCCATCGGTTCAATGCCTCGCTTCCCATGGATGATTTCCATGGGGGGAAAGAAAAATCATTCATCAGTACCCAATATCCCCCTGCAGACATTCAACTCCCCCTGCGCCGAGGGCAAATGAGTAACCCAGCTTGCTATTTGGCAGAGGAAATTTGGCCTGACAATATTACTATTACTATTACTATTATTATTCATTAGATTCCTGACTCACCTTCCCGTGCTATAGCAGGGGTCAGGGTGAGTAACAGCATAATGATTAAATAACCATAATAACCATAAATAGCATCAAAATTATTAAAAATCACAACCCATCAAAAACATAGGTAGCTCATACAGTACAATTTCAATTTTATCAGAGACAACAATATAATTCAACAGCATTGGGAAAAGCCAAAAATCGACACTCCAAGGGGGATCCTCGATGAAATCATTTACAGGGGAGACCTGGAGACCGTATTTTATAACGTAGAGCACCAGAGACCCTTTTTAGGGTGGCCACCTCAACTGAACCTTCTGCGTGCAAAGAGTGTGCCCCACCAGTGAACTAGGGGACCTTCCGAAAACATACCAAGCTGCCTTTAGTAAAGTCACATGCTTGGTCTGACCCTTAACCTTAGCTTAGCTTAACTTTGGAAATGCAGGACAAGCTAGAGGAGATGGAGCAGAGGTACCAAGGAAAGAAAAGCCATACAGCATAGTAGAGGGAGAAGGTAGGGGAGCTCCTCCTGAACCAGGAGAATCAGAGGAAAGTCATCAAAGATCAGCAGGACCCTTGCAGTGGCCAACAAGCCACCTCCCTCCCCCTGATCCGCCTGGCTGGGGCATCAAAAGCCTTTTCCTTCAGAGAAGTCCACTTCCCAGAATTCCTTGCTCAGAAGCCATGAAAGTTAGCACTGGCTCATTTGGTGGTCTCTCTTTTGACTTCAGGTTCTGCCAATTGAGGATCACCAAGAGAATCAACTGCCCAAAACACCGGCAACCACCGAGGGCACCAACACCAGAGACCCCTCACCAGCACCAGAGGCCACCAGCCTAGTAGGACCTCAGCCACCTTCCTACACTTGTTGTTGGGCGTGATGACTCCAGAACAAACAGGAAGCAGCTGCTGAAATTTTACTAATATTCATCACCCCTGAATAGTCAGCTGCTGGAAAGCCCCTTCCTTTCATTTTGAGGGCTACCAGAGCAGCGTCTGAAGGGACGGATCCTCCACCAGTGGAAAACTCCAAAATTCCATAAGATGCTGGGTCAGAACCTGGCCGGGCTTTTCAGTTGGGAGCCTCACCCTGGGCCAACTATCATCTGATGCCAGAGCTTTGGTTGGTTAAAGTCAACTCACTATTCAGCATCAATTAACTAACGGTCATAGTTTTCTGTAAATACTGTGTGGATGGGAATCTGGAAAGAATGACGTTGTCTCTCTACCATTGGGGAGGCTGGGGGTGGTGCTCAAAAGCCACTGGCAGAGGCGGAAAGGGAGATAAATTCGGGTGGTAGTTCTAATGATGGGGAAAATAATCATAAGGAGAGCCCTGCTGGATCAGGCCACATCTGTGCCTAGTGCCGCGTCCTGTTTCCAGCAGTGGCTAAACAGCCCCACTGCTTCTGGGAAGCCCATAAAGTGGAGTATGAAACAATCGCCCTCCTTTTCTGTTTGTCCCCAGCTTCTGGACAGTATGGAGTGAGGTAAGCCTTCCAAGGAAAGAAGGAATCTGGGTGGATTCCCAGAGGCGCAGGTAGGTTTAGGGGTCAGAGGGACTGAGAGAAGAATTCAGACAGCCCCACGGGCAGGCAGCAGGTACCTGTCAGGGTCTTGAAATGGGTCAGTGAGAAACAAGACAAAACAGAAGTTGTCTTGGGTCAGCTGCAACTGTCAATGTGGAAGAACACCAGGGAGCCCAGCGGAAACACACATTTTAGAACCGTTATTTTACAATGAAGTAGAACACCAGAGGTCCTTTTTAGGGAGGCCACCTCAACTGAATCTTCTGTGTGCAAAGAGTGTGCCCCACCAGTTAACTAGGGGACCTTCCCAAAACATACCAAGCTGCCTTTGGTAAAGTCACACACCTGGTCTGACCCTTAACTTCAGCTTAGCTGAACTTTGACTGGCCATAGCTCTCAGTCCCTTTCTCCAGGGACTGCCTGAGATGTCCAGAAGTGGAAATTGAACTGGGGCACTTCTGCATGCAAATCAGGAGCTCTAACCAATGACACCTCCTACCAACCAAACATCCATTGCGATACCAGATCAGCCTCTGTGGATGCCTTAAACAGAGTCAGACCATTGTCCTCCATTAGCTCTCCCCAATCTCTGGAAAAATTTCTCCCATGACCTAGGGTTGCCAGGTCTGGCTTGGAAAATACCTGGATACTTTGGGGGTGGATCCAGGAGAGGGTAGAGTTTGGGGAGAGGCCTCAGCATGGTGAACTGGAGTTCACCCTCCAAAGCAGCCATTTTCTCCAGGGGAGCTGATCTGTCAGCTGGAGATCAGTAGTAAAAGCGGGAGATCTCCAGGCCCCACCTGGAGGCTGGGAACCTACCAAGACCTGAGATCCTTTAAACTAGAGACGCTGCGGACTGAGTTGGGGACCTTCTGCGAGTGCTCTTGTTGCTGAGCCACAGTCCTTCATGTTCTAAACAGGCTTCAGTGGTCCATGGGACAAAGTAGACATGTCTGAACCTGGGGCGGGGGCTGAATGTCTTGTGTAAGGCCTCCTAGGGAGTTAATGGTCGAGACCAAAAGAGGGGGGCCTCCTGACTCACAGCCTCTGGGCCACCTCCTGGCATGTAGTGACTCTTGCATGGAAGGAACAGAGGAGTGTGCAGCTCACTGCCTCAGAATATCATCTCCTATAAAGTCTGAAGCTTTTCTTTGTTTCCTCCTTGCCACCAGGCTTCCCCTGTGAGTCGGTGCACAACACCCAGCCCAATCGTGTCTAGTTGCAACTCCTCCAACAGCAAAGACTTCACAGCCTCACTGCCCCCGAATATCATCTCCCATAAAGTCTGATGCTTGTCTTTGTTTCCTCCCTGCCTCCAGGAGTCCACACTCACTCGCTGCACAACACCCAGCCCCGTGGTCTCCAGCTGTGACGCCTCTGGCAGTGAGGCCTCCGGGACCTCAGTGGTGCTCCAGGGAAATCCTACAAACGGCTCAGTTTACTTAAGATGCTCCCAGGCTGTTTTTTCTGTCCCCAAGGCTATTTCTCTTGTGTGGGATGGACCCTTGTCTGACGCTTGTCTTTGTTTCCTCCACGCCAAAAGGAGTCAACACTCACTTCCTGCAGCACACTCAGCCCTATAATCTCCAGCTGCGACGCCTCCGGCAGTGAGGCCTCAGGGAACTCAGTTGTGCTCCAGGGAAATGGGACCGCGGTGGAGGTAGGCCCGGCCCAGCCCCAGACACTCATCCTGCCAGGGATGGCCAGGAGGCCGAGAGGGGTGGGAATCAGCCCTCCTTGGTCCCCAGCTTCTTTTGCTCCCCCTGGAGGCAGAAGCTCCCTATAGCCCTCCCTGGAGCCCCGTCTTCCAACAATTCCACTAATTCGTCAACCAACTGATGACTACTTGTGCTGGGGCCATGTTGCTAAATGCCAGAAGGGCGGCAAGTTTTGTCTCTAGCTAAAATCAGGGCCTTCTAGTATCCTACAAACGGCTCAGTTTACTTAAGAAGCTCCCAGGCTCTTTTTTCTGTCCCCAAGGCTATTTCTCTTGTGTGGGATGGACCCTTGTCTGATGCTTGTCTTTGTTTCCTCCACGCCAAAAGGAGTCAACACTCACTTGCTGCAGCACACCCAGCCCTATCATCTCCAGCTGCGACGCCTCCGGCAGTGAGGCCTCAGGGACCTCAGTAGTGCTCCAGGGAAATGGGACCGCGATGGA
>NW_015163724.1:107074-107239 GCF_001447785.1 Gekko japonicus | reverse complement strand
AGTGAGGCCTCAGGGACCTCAGTGGTGCTCCAGGGAAATGGGACCGCGATGGAGGTAGG
Source organism: Gekko japonicus (assembly GCF_001447785.1). Classification (NCBI taxonomy): domain Eukaryota; kingdom Metazoa; phylum Chordata; class Lepidosauria; order Squamata; family Gekkonidae; genus Gekko; species Gekko japonicus. The sequence goes on along the minus strand of NW_015163724.1, from coordinate 107,180 downwards.
CCCGGCTCAGCCCCAGACACTCATCCTGCCAGGGACGGCCAGGAGGCCGAGAGGGGCGGGAATCAGCCCTCCTGGGTCCCCAGCGTCTTTTGCTCCCCCTGGAGGC
>NW_015163724.1:101548-104247 GCF_001447785.1 Gekko japonicus | reverse complement strand
GTTTTTTCTGTCCCCAAGGCTATTTCTCTTGTGTGGGATGGACCCTTGTCTGATGCTTGTCTTTGTTTCCTCCACGCCAAAAGGAGTCAACACTCACTTGCTGCAGCACACCCAGCCCTATCATCTCCAGCTGCGACGCCTCCGGCAGTGAGGCCTCAGGGACCTCAGTGGTGCTCCAGGGAAATGGGACCGCGATGGAGGTAGGCCCGGCTCAGCCCCAGACACTCATCCTGCCAGGGACGGCCAGGAGGCCGAGAGGGGCGGGAAACATCCCTCCTGGGTCCCCAGCTTCTTTTGCTCCCCCTGGAGGCAGAAGCTCCCTTTAGCCCTCCCTGGAGCCCGGGCGGCCAGTTTTGTCTCTAGCGAAACTCAGGGCCTTCAAGTATCCTACAAACGGCTCAGTTTACTTAAGATGCTCCCAGGCTGTTTTTTCTGTCCCCAAGGCTATTTCTCTTGTGTGGGATGGTCGAAATTTCAAGGTCTTCAGCTTTCACGTAAGAGAGATTCTAGTCCTCATGGCATAAAGCTGCATTTGAAAGCTTGCCTGACATTGCAGGAATGAATTCACTTCCAGTTGTTTTCTTACATGGACGATTTCAAGGCTATTTCTCTTGTGTGGGATGGACCAAATTTCAAGGTCTTCAGCTTTCACGTAAGAGAGATTCTAGTCCTCATGGCATAAAGCTGCATTTGAAAGCTTGCCTGACATTGCAGGAATGAATTCACTTCCAGTTGTTTTCTTACATGGACGATTTACAAGCCAAGAACGGGGATCTAGAGTTTGTATATGTGATACGTCTCCAGTAAAAACTACTGAGCCTTTCTTCTTTTTTGTGTAACCTATTTGGCTCTGCGAAGAATATTCCTGAATCCTTTGAACCTGGATTCATCAATTGTATCCAACTGCAAATGAGTACGTTTGGATAGAGGCATAGGTGTTGTGCTCCCTTTGGAAGCCGTGCATAATTCTGGGCTCCCCACTCACACAAGGAGCTCGTAGAGCTGTGAAAATTTCAGAAAAGGCCCTGCAAAAGAACCCAAATGCTGGAGCTCCTTCCCTCCGAGAGAAGGCTAAAGAGTTTGGGGCTTTTCAGTGGAGAGGAAAGAGGAGTAAAGATGCCTGGGGAGTGGGCATGCCAAGTGCCTGGTTTGGGTGGGCAGTCTCCCAGGGGTCTGCTGTGGACCCCCCAGCTTTGGAAAGAGACAGAAGATCCAAATGGATCTGAGCCCCATAGTGACTATTTCTTCTTGTTTCCAGAAGAAACCGCTGCTGCAAGGAGCAGATTATTTGCTCCTTGAGGAATTATTCAGTCCTGGCTGTGTAGAATGCCGATTGGCTGGCCTGTGGAAGAAACCCTTCAGCTCTGCGGAGTGTTGATTGGCCGGCCCTGCCCCCTCCCTCCCCTGATCTTCCAGAAAGAGGCCCCATTTCCTTCAGAGAAGTCCACTTCCCAGAACCCCTTGCTCAGAAGCCATGCTAGTTAGTACAGGCTCATTTGGTGGCCTCTCTTTTCAGGTTCAGCCAATTGAGAACCAACTGCCCAAAATACCAGCAACCACCAATGGTACCAGCTGAACAGGTCCTCCAACACCTTCCTGCAGATGCTGGCGTGCTGTTTCATCTTGGCTGGAGAGACTCTGAAATAGACAACAGCCTGCAGTTGCATCCCAGCTGGGAACAGCATTAAGTGGCTGAGGAGCTGGGCGGCCAAGTACAGCAGTCGCATCCACCCACAGCAGCAGTGAGACTACCAGACTGGAGTTTAAATGGGCATTTGTACTGTTTTTCCTCTGCGTTTGTATTTGTATTTTAAAAACCTTGACCTGGATAGCCCAGGCTAGCCCGATCCCGTCAGCTCTTGGAAGCCCTGGCTAGTATATGGAAGGGCGACTTTCAAGGAATACCAGGGTTGTGATGCAGAGGCAGGGAATGGCACACCACCTCTAAAAAACAAGTCTAGCTTGCCACTTACTGGTGCATAACTCTAAAAGAGCTAGAACTTCTGATTGCCAGACAATCTGAGTGAGGATCTCCTGCTATACTAAGCACAATTCCATATGACTATTATTATTTTTGTTGTTGTTCTTGTGGTACTTTAAAGTTTCTACGGGATATTTTCAATGAGATTTTGTAATTTTTTTTGTAATTGCCATTATTGCATTCTATTATCAAATAAATAATTTCAATTTCAAATGAAACTGTGGTGGTCAGAGTAGAGTCTACCACTGAATTCCTGCTTCCCTGCCCCGCACATATGCCGTGTTTGTGTGAGCTGTTTTTTTCCAACACTCAACTACTGTGTTATGATGTTCTGAGGCAATCCAAGCTATGTGAAGCACTTCTAAGTCTTGTTGCCTTCAGTGGAAAGCCCAGGGCGCACTTAACTCTCCCTTGTTGAAACCAGCGGTTCGAATTACAGTGGGATGAGCCTTGGGACCGAACTGGGTTACCTTTAAAGAGAGGTTCAGGTGGGTAACTCTGTTGGACTGAAGCAGCAGAACAAAGTTTGAGTCCAGTGGCACCTTTAAGGCCAACAACGTTTTATTCAAGGTATAAGCTTTTGTTTGCAAGCACACTTCTTCAGATATGATGAAATGGAAATTACCAGTCCATATCTATATCTATATATCTATATCTATATATTATATCTATATCTAATATCTAATATCTAATATCTATATCTATCTATCTATCTATC
>NW_015163724.1:82769-96869 GCF_001447785.1 Gekko japonicus | reverse complement strand
ACAGTGAACTAAGGGACCTTCCTGAAACATATGAAGCTGCCATTTGTAGAGTCACATCCCTTGTCGGACTCTTAACTTTAGCTTAGCTTAACTTTGAAGAGCCGTAGCTCTCAGTCCCTTTCTCAGTCCCTCCTGCCTGAGATTTCTTTAAGTGGAGACTGAACCGGGGGGGCCTCCTGCATGCAAATCGGGGTCTCTAACGATAGAGCCCTAGTCCCAGCCAAACATGCCTTGTGAAACCAGATCAGCCCCTATGGCTACCTAAGGCAGAGTCAAACCATCATTCTCCATTGGCTGTCCTGGATCTCAGGAAGAGAAAAGTTTCTCCTCTAAACCAAAGATTCTGGGGACTGAATTGGGGACAGATTCTGTGTGTGCTTTGCCGCTGAACCACAGTCCTTTGTGTTCTAAGCAGGCTTCAGTCGTCCACGGGCCAAAGTAGAGATGGCGGCAACTGGGGAGGGGGCCAAATGTCTTGTCTCAAGCCCCCTAGGGAGTTAATGGCAAAGACCAAAAGATGGGAGGGGGGACACATCCTGACTCTCAGCCTCTGGGCCACCTCCTTGCATGTAGCGACTCTTGCACGGACGTAACAGAGGAGTTGGCGACTAATGCTGTTCACTACCTAAGAATATCAGCTCCTGTACAGTCTGAAGCTTTTCTTTGTTTCCTCCTTGCCTTCCAGGTTTCACTCTTCAGCTTCGATGGCTGTTCAACACCAAGTGCCACTGTTTCAACCCCTGAGCCAGACTCCAGCACTGTCAGCTTGTCGAGTGACGACTCTCTGGGGTACTACCCCTGCTACGGGATACTGGTGAAGGTACACAAAAATCCCAGAAGGGCAACCAGTTTAGTCTCTAGCCAAAGTCAGGGCCTTTGGGTGCCTTAAAAATGGCTCAGTTTAAGATACACTGCCAGAGTGTTTTTTGTCCCCGAGGATACTTGCCTTGTGTGGGATGGGTGAAATCTTAAGGTCATTGGCTGTCACGTCAGAGAGGTTCTAGTCCTCATGGCATAAAGCTACATTTGCAGAGCTTTCCTAAATTTTATCCTGGATTCATAAATTGTGTCCAACTGCAAATGAATATGTTTGGACACATGCGTAGCTGGTGTGCTGATTTTGGAACCCCGTGCATAATTCTGGGCTCCCCACTCACAAAAGGAGGCTGCAGAGCAGTGAAAAGTTCAGAAGAGGCCCAGCAAAAGGATCCAAAGGCTGGAACTCCTTCCCTCAGAGAGAAGGCTAAAGAGTCTGGGGCTTTGCAGTTGATAGGAAAGAGGAGTGAAGGTGCATGGGAAGCAGGCATGCCAAGTGCCTGGTTTGGGTGGGCAGTCTCCCAGGGATCCCCTGTGGATCCCCCTGCTTTGGTAGCAGACACAAGATCAAAATGGATCTGAGCCCCAGAGTGACCGCTTCTCCTCGTTTCTAGAAGAAGCTGCTGGTGCAAGGAGCAGATGATTCGGTCCATTCGGTCCCCCACTCCCCCAGCTGGCTGTGAGGATGCTGATTGGCTGGCCTGAGGAACAATCCTCAGGCCAATGACCCCTCAGCTCCATGGAGCCTTGATTGGCTGGCCCTTACAGTGGCCTCCAAGCCACCTCCCTCCCCCTGTTCTGCCTGGCTGGCGTATTAAATGAATCTTCCAGAACAATGCCCCATTTCCTTCAGAGAAGTCCACTTCCCAAAATTCCTTGCTCAGAAGACTTATTAGCAGACTCATTTGGTAGCCTTTCTGCTGATCTCAGGTCCAGCCGGCAGAGGAGACAACAGCATGGACACCACCAGTGGAGGCCACCAGCCCTGAGCGAGAGAGGCCAGCAGCAATGCCACCGGTGGAGAGACTACCCTCCCCAGAGACAATCATCCCTCCAGTTTTAACATCACCTGCCTGCTTCTGCTGGCCACTGCTCTCCCGGGTGAGGGGTCTCTTCGCCAGCAGACATAGAGGAGACTCTTCAAGAGACCAGCATGGCCCCCGGCAAATTGTAAAACGGCTGAGGCAATGGGTGGCCAAACGAAGCGGCCGCATACACCCTCAGCCGCAGTGACACCACCACACCAAGGGGTTAAGCTACGAAAGGGAAGTCTGAGGTCCCTCTGGGTACGGGGCGGTTCAGAGGTGTTGCTGTTCAAGCAAGGCAAAGGATTGAAATCCATAAATGGGCGCGAGGTAGAGACAGGATCAGTAGTGGCGGGGTCTGACACAAATGTCACTTTGTCGGGCCGGCCCATATTGCCATAAAATGTAACATGAGCTACTAGAGTTATAAACTTTATAAAGATGATTTTAGATGCTGAATGGCAATAGCAGGCTTGACTGGATTAGGTGTGATATGCAGAGGGGTAGTAGGCATGAAGATATCAGTGCTGGTGATGAGATAGGAAACCTAGGTCTCAATTTGGTCCAGGAGGATTCAGTCCAGAAGGATGGAAAGAATAATTGGAAATAAGTCTCGCCCTTACAATGGTCTCCAAGCCCCCTCCCTCCCCCTGATCTGCCTGGCTGGAATATCAAATGCATCTTCCAGAAAGATGCCTCATTTCCTTCAGAGAAGTCCAGTTCCCAGAATTCGTTGCTCAGAAGCAATGAAAGTTAGCACTGGCTCATTTGCTGGCCTCTCTTTGTACCTCAGATTCAGCCAGTAGAGGAGAAGGAGAGGCCACCAGCTCAAAGACCACCATCACCCTCACTCCCAGAAACCTTTTCCAGAAAGCCCAGGGGAACCTCTGCCCACACCAGTGTCTTGGTGCCTCTACTGGTCATTGGGCTCCTGGGAGAGGGGTCTCTTGGTCAGAAGACAAGGACAAGACCCTCAATGAACCAAATGTGATCCCCAGCACATTGTAAGGCAGCTGAGGAGCTGGGCAGTCAAGTGCAGCAGCTGTGTCCACCTTCAGCTGCACTGAAGACCACCAGGCCAGCAAGGGAGGAGGGAAGAAGAAGGCTGGAAGTGGACTCTGCCTGGACTCAAGTGTGTCACATCACCTTGGACATGCTGCTACTTAATTCCAGTGCCACCCTGTAGTGAGGCCCTCAGGGGTGAATTTTAATTAAAGGATTTTGCACCCATGATTGCACCCACCCACACTCACCATAGACTCCAGCAGACTCCAGAATGCCTCAGATTTTAGTACTATTCTGGATGATGGTAGATAGTGGTGGCCTCACATCATCTGCGGGGGCCTAGCTTTTTCCTGAGTTAGAATTCCACCCCTGCCTAGAGATAATCATCTTGTAGACAGTTCCATGCTAGAACGTGTCCCTGGTGCCCTGACAAAAAAAATACATATAATTATCTTTCTGGTGGAATCTTCAAACAGCTTGATGAGCTTCCTTCCTTCCAGACAGAAATGTCTTGTTTCACCAACCAGAATGCGAGACCATGTAGATTCATGTCTTGTAAATTATTAGAAGGAAAAATAGGCTTCTGAGCAAGGTAAATCTTTGTTCGATTTCACAAGCCGACAGTGGGTAATTAATTCTGTCAAGGCCGCTGCCTTCACAGGTTTGTGCAGTTCTATCATGGGGGCATATGGAATTAGTTTTGTTAATTTAAATATTTTTTAAAAAAGGAAAGTGAGGATAAGATCAGTGGATCTATTACCCTGTTTTAGGTATCCCAGGTATGGCTGCACCTAAAAGAAACAATACACAATAATAAACTTCCTAACTCTAAGAGTGATTGAGCAGTGGAACAGTCTGCCTCGGGAGGTGGTGGATGCTCCTTTGCTGGACATTTTCAAGCAGAGGCTGGACGACCATCTTTCGGGTATGTTGTAGGTATGTAGGGCTATCTTTCAGCTATGCTCCTGCAGAGTGCAGGGGGTTGGACTAGATGACCTGCAAGGTCCCTTCAAACTCTAACATTCTATGATTCTATGAATAAACTTCAAGATGATCGGTGGTCTGATTTCAGACAGGACATTGTGGTTCTTCGAACGAATGACACACTTGTCTTTGAGTTAAGATTTCCAACAAGGTTCTCAATGGCTAAGACGTGCCAAATCAATATTTTACAATAATTATATCTTATGTTTGCTGGGGTGTTCCATCTTTTAGATTCCTATCCTCAGTTTTTATACAAACAACCTGGCACAGTTGCACTGCTAACATTGACAAGATTTCCAATTTTAGGTCTTCAGAACAGAACTTCGCTAGTGAGACAGTGGAGTGTGGGACTAACCTCACCCACCACCTCAACCTGGGACTGGCATCAGAATACTCTGAGGTGGGGGAGCTGCCAAGGCCAGATCTTCTGAAAGGGCCTTCTGCCACCTTTCCATACCTGTGTACCTTGCTGGCTGCCCATCTGCTTCTTGTGAGCCCTCCCACCACCCACACGTCTATCTGCACGTGCTGCCCAGCACTGCTGGGGAAAGGCTGTGCAGCAGGTGAAGGGCAGTCACGCTCCCAGCTGCAGCACTCTCAATTGTACACACAACCCAATAATGCAGCTGGGGATGGCGTAGGAGCCCCGGGAGGTCTGGCAAATGAACCAGTCCATGAATGAAGGGTGGATAGGTGGGCACTGGGCAGTGGTGGAGAACGCAGGCAGGAGGGCAGGTAGATGTGAGTGGGGGGCAATGTGTTGGGAAGAGGAGGGGAAAAGAAGGGACCCCTGGGCACTGTTTATTTAGGGCCCACCAAAACCTGGAACTGGCTTTGCCCCAACTCTTTGCCTGCCTCTGGTAAATCCAGCAGTGGAAGAAAAGGGGAAAAGCCAGGGCTGCACATGCTGGAATGTCATTTCTAGCCAGAAACCTAATGTGATGTCACCACAGTCGTGACACTCTAGGAATCCTATCATTTTTTCAGTGTGATTCCTAGAATGTCACAATCATACAGATTGTCAATTCTGGGTCTTGGCATGGATTTTCTTTCCCCCCCGGTATATATTTTTTATATAAACAAAGTTCATATAAAGGAAATACATAAAAGGAAAGAATGGATTACGTATCATAATTCTATATATCCCCAACAACCCCTTTATTACATCAAAAAGTTAATTCGTTACATTGAAAAGTGCAATTCAGGTGCAATTTGGAGATCTTTGTGAGCTAATGGCATTAAAGTTGTGAGTGAGCGATTTGGCTACTGCATAAATTAGTTTGCTCTGGAGCCATCCTTCCTGAGCTAAGGCAAAAATGTGTGAGCATTGTGAACATTGAAAAGTGCAATTCAGGTGCAATCTGGAGATCTTCAGCCTATGGACATCAGTTCCTCTGGAGAAAATGGCTGCTTTGGAGGGTGGACTCTGTGGCATTATACCCTGCTGATGCTCCTCCCCTTCCCAAATCCCACCCTTCTCAGGCCCCACCTTCAAATGTCCAGGAATCTTCCAATCTGTAGCTGGGAACCCTATTTTTCAGTCAGAAATGATGTTGCAGTGTTTCATGATGCCATTTTCACCTCTCTGCCCCCTTCAGAGCATGTCCACCATAGGAGACTTGGAATCTCCCAGCATTTTTATTATAATGCTGTTGTCTCAGATTTTCCCTCCAAACTCCCTATGAATTTTCAGTTCCCCATCTGATAATTGGGTAGCTTTTAGGTAGCATGTCTCTCTTCTTATGTGGTCAATAAATTTTTATTATAATGCTGTCATCCCACCTTATTGCTGTTCGATACACTCCACATAAGGAACTGTGATTGAGGAGGGTCTGTAACTCCCTCACAGGCAGCCATTTTGTTATGGTGCCCACCAGGGCTTTTTTTGTAGAAAAAGCCCAGCAGGAACTCATTAGCATAAAAGGCCACACCCAACAGCAGAACCTCATTAGCACATTAGGACACACCCCTAACTGCACAGCTCATTTGCATATTAGGCCACATCCCATGCCTTCCCTTGGCTTGCCTGGGCAAGCCGGCCCTTGGACAGGTCAGGGAAGGCACGGGAAGGCATTTAAATGCCTCCCCGATCCTTCCAGGGGCCACCCTGGCCCGCCCACCTCGGAGTCGCCGTGGGGGGTCGCTCTCCAGGCCTTCCCTCTGTAGCCATGCACGCACAGAGGTTTCAGCTGTAGTGGGCGTGGCCAACTCTGAAGCCAGCTGGAACTCCGTTCCTGTGCGTTCCTGCCCCAAAATAGTCCTGGTTATTCTTCAAATTTATATTCTGCCCTCCCCGCAAAGCTCAGGGTGGATCACAACAAATGATTAGGCCATTCAGCATCACAGAAAACAATAATAAATCATTAATTAAAATACATTAAAGTAAACAAATTAAGACCACTTCAAAGTAATCGCAGGGCTTGACTTGTTTCTGCCACCACTAAATTTAAAATCCCATTTGGCAGTCTGTTAGAAGTAGCCAATGTAACAGTTCTTTTCCTCATTCATTTATCTTTGCTTCAACAGCATCCCTGCCTGTTAAAACATGCGCAGAGTCCGAAGGACCTCCGACGATGGCAATGGGTCTGGTGAAACAAACCATGGCTGCAACAATGACGGTTCCGATTTGGAGAAGTATGTTTCAGGATGAACAATTTATTGTAGTAGGACAACGTTTGGGTCCAGCGGCACCTTTGAGACCAAACAGAGTTCTGTTCAAAGTGCAAGCTTTTGTGTGCATAACACACCTTTTCAGACAAAACTGGAATGTAATCTCAAAAGCTGGTTGTTGTGAGAATTTTTTTGATAAGGCATATGATTATATATTTGGTTTGTCTCCCCATAATGGAAGCCTCATGAAACCCCTTATTCTAGCCAAGTAACTAGGCCTGTCAGCTAAGTTTGTCCAGACTTTTCTTTCCCTTGGGAACTTTAATATCTATTATTGTTCTTTGGCCATCTGGTCCTGTAGGTATTTGCATTTTTGGTAATAAAATGTAACCTTTACTCCTTGGTGTATTGATATGTAGTAGGTAATAGAATAAGAATTCTTTCCTTAGCATCATCAATTCTTTCCTTAGCATCACACTCCCAGCCCCCGACAACAGAACACCAAACCTCAAGGCTCCTTATCTTAAATGATGAGAACACAATGATGTATTCTGACAATGCAATAATTTCTATCTGCTTGAGAACATCTTTGCAACAACGGAATAGAACAGCAATTGTTTTTCCTCTGTCAGAACTTGTAAGAAAACATGTCTTGCACAGCAGAAATGCGATTGAAGTATCAATTAATGTAATTCAATAATGTGCCAGTTCTCATGAGTTTTTGTATAAAGGAAAGACCCTACAAATCCACCTTCATCCAATTTTAGAAACTTTGAGAGACTCTCTCTCTCTCTCTCCCTCTCTGGTTCTGGTTGGATCCAAGGGCCCTTGATCTCTATGTGTCCTGTCTAATTTACTTAACTTTGATATGCATATGCCTATTGCTTAGTATTAAGTATTGGTAAGGCAGGAGTCACAGCCCTGCACCTGGCAGGCTAGACTCTAGCCCCTAGTTTTTTTTTCTTTCCCTCTTGTTCTAATAAAGAAACCTTGTTGTTGACAGTCAGAGTGTGCATGTGTCTTGGAACTATCTGTTGGTAGTTCTGTTTTCCTTTTCTCGCACCATTTCACCCTTGGTAAGGAGGGCCGACACCAAAAGTTTCAAACCCTGAATAAGGGCAAGAGACTCTAGTTTTAAAATTCTCACCACAATTTGATGGCCCAAGTACAGGGAACTTCATTCAGCCTTCAGGTGACGACCTTGCTTATCAACAGGAGTGGTAAGTATTTAACCTCTTAAATCTATCCTTGTTCTGATACTGCCTGTTCTGGAGGCCCTCGGGAGGGAGGGTCCGGGGGAAGAGAAAAGAGATTAACGGTGATAGCGTGCTGTAGTTTCCCTGGACTTTAGCAAGCTGGACCTGCCAAAGTAGTTGGAAGGGGCGGGTGCTGTAGGAGCGGCCCAAGAAAAAACGAGACGTACGGATGAGATTTCTCTCCATTTTCCTTGGACTTGCAGAAGGTGTTTCCTGCGAGTAAAATTAATCCCTATGAGAGGTAGTTAGTCTCCTCTTGCAGAGATTGGTTCGGGGCTTTATGAGTCCGGCCTTAGCTTCATCTTTTTTCGGCTATCTAGGAACAAGGTATTCTGTTAGGGACAGCATAAGGGACCGATGACATTGTCAAATATTAGCATGCTGTGCCAACTTTAAAAAAAACACGGAAGTTTGATTCTCCCCCCCCCCCTTCCGCACTTCCTGGAGGAACTACAAATAAGGTCTTATCTGTTATGTGGGCACTGCCAAGATATTGATGCTTCTCTCAAAATACCTCGCCTCATTTCTTGTTTTCAAGTAGAAAACCAGCAAAAAGGATTGGGGATGCTACTATTTTGCTTCTGGCTGCAATGACATGAATTTGTGACCAAAGCATGGTTGGTTGTAGATATGTTTCTAATAGAGAAGATAAATAGCAAGGTAAGAGGAGCTGAGCTCAAATGTGTGGAACTGCCCCCTGCACTTTGCAAGGCTGGCCTGTGATAGTTTTTCCTTTGCCAGTCTTTTGTTAGGGTGTCTAGAAGCAGATGCTTATAACTCATCCCTTTCACTACAGTCAAATAAGTCTGCCTAAATGAGGTATTAAGGTTCTTGTGGGACAACTTACAAAGAAGATGCTTTGGAGAACCTATAATTTTAGCCCAAATTCCTACAGGCTCACAGGCAATGTTTTTGCAGGATTTGAGACTTGCTATTTACCACAAACTCGGAGCATGCTGATAACAATTTTGCCCGACCGGAGACATGAGAGAAGGGTCCCTTATAGACCGCTTGGCCTGTGGGTACCCTGATCTTGTGAGATCCTGACATGTATGTCTTCTAAACAAGTCTGAAACAATTGTTTGTTTTAAGTGTGTGTTCTGTGAAAAGTAAAGGCATTTAAGATCTATTTAAGATCTTTCCCTTTTTCCTACCCCTCCACCCCTGTCTCTGTCTCTCTGGGGCAGGGAGTTGGGGGGGGGGGAGGTGGACTGTTAAAAGCTTCGAGCCTTTCCCCTAAAATTGAAAATCGTATTTATATTGAGACTGGGAAAAGTGAATTTGGAAATGTAAGTAAAAGCACCCTCCCATCCACTCACTGCTATTTGTTTTAATTTGGCAATGTATAGTTGGGAATTTTTTAATATTATATGGTAATTATAAATTGGGCTTTAAAAGGCAGCTTCTTGTTAGTGGGAACCCGTTGGAGAATCCGGAACTCTGATGGGTTGACACAGCAAGAGAAAACGGCAAATGAAAAATATAGTTCGCACTCTTTCAGTTATGAATTGCAGTGTGTGGAGGGAGAGAAAATGGATTTGCAATGGGTACATGGCGGTGACTCTGATCTTGTTCAAATCAGTTAACTTTAAGGCTAGTCCATCTTTAGCCCAGTTGCAGCCATGGATTCATCCATATTTATGAAATGAAAGAGGTTACAGCCAGTTTTTACAACCTCGCCCTGGAGACATTCCAGGAGAAACTGGAGATCAGAGAGCTTGTAATCAGCTCCTGGCCTCCTGACTGCCCCCCCCCCCCCACAACAGCGGGCTCAGTTTTATCTACAGGCTCCTGTTTCAACAGTAACATTCTTGGTTACCAGGACAATGCCAGCCGTTCCCACGGCAATGGACTTGAGCCTCTCCTGATATTTTTGCGGAAGGAGAGAGCTAGCCTGCCGGCTCTTGCAATTTTGGAATTTGGAATGGAAGATGGGAGGGTGGAAAAAGTTTTTAATCTGTAATATATGGAATATAGTTGGAATAAAAGTTTAAAAAGTTTAAATTTGTTTTAAAACTCCTTCTTTCCTGAGCGGAGGAAGGAAGGAGGGCTTTGTCAGTGCCCCACAGACCGCAGTGGGGACCCTAGCATTAAAGTCTGGATCCCGTGGTCTGCCAAAACGTCAGTTCCACGGCCCTCCTGGTTGCTAGCAGCCCCGGGAGGTCATTAGGCCATGTGGCTTTTCTGACTCCGCAACTTCTGCAGAGATCTGCACTGCGCCTTGCTAATGAATGTATTTAAAATTGTAAATTCAAATTTTGTTAGTTGCCAAATTTTCTTATTCTGATCCAGCCGCTCATTGGCAAGGGAGCATGGGTTTTGACACCCAGCCACCCTTCCTCCACTGTTAGTGGAGGGGGAGGGGGCATTGAAACTGTGAAAACTTATTGCATGAAGCCTTAAGTTTTACTAAGGGGGGGTGTAGGCACTCTTGTGACTCCTGGTGACTTCTTAATGGGCTACACAGCAGTGCAGCCATGGTTACTCCGCTAAAATTGACCTCTTCAGTCTCCTGGACAGGTGACCGGGAGATCCTGGCCAAACCGTCTGTAAAAGTTCCCATGCAGGCCTTTTGACATCAACCTGCTTGGAAAAAGGGGGGGGAGTAGTAGTACGGTGCTATCAGGAGGAGTAACAATTTAACATCTTGAATTTCATTCTGAGAATGGGAGACTCCAGCTTGCCTTACCCAATAAAAAATTGGTTGACATCAAAAGAAAGTAACTGCATAAGCGTATAGAACTACCGTCATATAAAGACTGTAAATGTTTGCTTGAAATTATTAACTTAGATGGAAGAACCTTTTAGAAACTAACATAAAGCTTCAAAGCCATAATTATAGTTTTCAAATGTTTTCAAAGCCACAGACCAACCCCACTGAAATAGACCCCACTGAAATAACATCAAGTAATCATTTGACTAAAGTGTTTATTTTTGTAACATCTTTAATAAGGTACCCCTTTGGGAGCCTGGAATCTCCTCTCTGTCTCTGCCGCTTGCCCTTGACATCTACCCTGGCGATCAAGTCTGGCTACTGACGCTTTCCTGAAGCTTCTGGCAACCACCACTGCTCCATTGCAAGATGGGAACTCCATTCTGGTTCCACGCCTTTCACACATGACGAGCTGTGTTTCCAGTGGACCCTGAGCCTGACCTGACATCATTTCTAGACGTCTATCTGGACCTGCAGCAGGTGGGCAACCCAGAAGCCAAGGCCCTACTAATGCCTGACACATTTGTCATCGGTGTCAGAGCAGCAGCAGCAGCCGGTCACACAGCCTCCAGTTTGAGTGGGACCCTTCCTTGTACTTTTGCGTCTTTGCACGCCTGCCACTGCACAAGCCACCTTGAGGTGCCGAACCGGCACTTTGTTGTTCCAGCCAGTACTTTGTTGTTCCAGTTTTGTTCCAGCTCTGTTCCAGTTTTGCTCCTTTGCTCCAGCGGCACCTTTGAGACCAAACAGAGTTCTATTGAAAGTGCAAGCTTTCGTGTTGAAAACACACTTTTCCAGACAAAACTGGCATGAAATCTCAAAGGCTGGTTACAGGGGGTGGGGAAAGAGGGTGGTGGTGGGGGTAAGCTATTAGGAGAGGCCACTCAGAGCCCAGATGCATCTGCAGAGCTGAAATTGGATTGGGTGGCCGGTAGGATCAATGGATAGCAGCCAGTTAGTGCGTAAATGCAGCAGTTAACAAAGAGATGAAATTGCTGAGCAGTCGGGTTAGAACGGGTAAAAGGAAGTACTTCTTCACCCAAACAGTGATTAGCACTTGGAATTCACTGCCACAGGAAGTGGTGGCGGCTACAAGCATGGACGGCTTCAAAAGGGAATTAGATAAGCATATGGAGCAGAGGTCCATCAGTGGCTATTAGCCACAAAGTATAGATAGGGGCTCTGGGGCAAGTGATGCTCTGTCATCTTGGTGCTTGGGGGGGGGGGTCAACAGTGGGAGGGCTTCTAATGTCCTGGCCCCACTGGTGGACCTCCTGATGGCACTAGTATTTCTGGCCACTGTGTGATACAGAGTGTTGGACTGGATGGGCCTTTGGCCTGATCCAACATTGGCATCTCTTATGTTCTTATGTTCTTAGATGTGAGGATGAAATTGGAGTAAGTGTGTATTCAAGTTACATATATGACTAGAAGGAAATGATGGTGTGTTTTCTCCATGTTCTGCCAAATGTGCTGCTTCAGCTTTTCAAAGAAGGAGTAGCAGCATTTCAGCCAAGCATCTATGGGCACCATGGTGTCTGCTGATGCCTTTCTTGGTACCCACCAATTTTTTAAAGTGGGTGGGGACAGGTTGGCATTTTGCCCAGCAAGGCTTCTTGAGTGGCTGTTGGAGATTTGATTGACTCAGCAGATGTTTAAAAGCATTGATTTAGCAGCAGCTGGCAACACGGCACAAGGACCTTCACTGTGTGACTGAAGGTAAGCGGCAGGTGCCATTTTGTAGCAGCCATTTGGTGGCTGTTCCCGCCACACTGTGTCAGAATTTCAAATGTGCCCACAGGCTCAGAGAGTTAGGGAACCCCTAAAACTTCTTTTCACTTGACTTCAATGGGTGGAGTTCCATATAGCTTTGTTTATTTGGAGCATTTTCTCCCATCACCCATCTAGGCTATCCATCCTGCTATTGTGCTGTGTGAACAACTGCTCTGTCACTCCAAATCCAGTCCCAGCGTATACAAAACTAGTATTAGGGCAGGCTGGACTGGTTGTGGGAATGAAAAACTCCTGTGAGGAATGCCCGGGAGTTCAAGTTCTCACCGGGAGATTGGCAAGCAGTGCACAAGGTCTGCTGAGAGCATGTGACAGATTTATAGAATAATGAAGAATGTGGAAGCAAGGCTTCCAGGTCTCGTGAGGCTCAGGCCCAACAAATCATAGAATCATAGAGCTGGAAGGGACCTCCAGGGCCATCTAGTTCAACCCCCTGCACAATGCAAGAAATTCACAACTACTTCCCCCCCACACACACACACCCAGTGACCCCTTGCTCTATGCCCAGAAGAGTGGGGAGAACCCTCCAGGTTCCCCGGCCAAACTGGCCTGGCGAACAATTGCTTCCTGACCCCAAAGTGGTGATCAGCATTTCCCTGGGCATCTGGGAGTTTAATGGTGATATTTGTGAGACCAGAAGATGAAGGTAAGATCAGCACCTAGCGATGAGTGGTGACTAAGGGTCGCGTAGGGTACTTTGGGGGGTCAGTGAAATAGCCTGCCTCTACCTGGTGTCACCAACAAATCATAGAATCATAGAGCTGGAAGGGACCTCCAGGGCCATCTAGTTCAACCCCCTGCACAATGCAAAAAATTCACAACTACTTCCCCCCCACACACACCCCCAGTGACCCCTTGCTCTATGCCCAGAAGAGTGGGGAGAACCCTCCAGGTTCCCCTGCCAAACTGGCCTGGAGAACAATTGCTTCCTGACCCCAAAGTGGTGATCAGCATTTCCCTGGGCATCTGGGAGTTTAATGGTGATATCTGTGAGACCAGAAGATGAAGGTAAGATCAGCACCTAGCGATGAGTGGTGACTGAGGGTCGCGTAGGGTACTTTGGGGGGGGTGTCAGTGGAGTAGCCTGCCTCTACCTGGTGTCTTAGGTTTGGAGCCTGGTGCATATGGGAGATACAGCAGTTAGCAAAAGCTCTCGGGTCAG
The DNA here is from genome assembly GCF_001447785.1 of Gekko japonicus. Lineage (NCBI taxonomy): Eukaryota > Metazoa > Chordata > Lepidosauria > Squamata > Gekkonidae > Gekko > Gekko japonicus. Next base: position 83,507 of record NW_015163724.1, on the reverse strand, counting down.
GCGGAGAATACCATGCCCCCTTGATTCTGGCATCTCCCTTGGAAATTGGGCCAAACCCTAAGGAGCTAGTGATTCTAGCCGAGCAGAGAGAGAGAGAGAGAGAGAAAGGGGTTTGTGGGAGGTTTGTTTCATGCATTGATACTCAGAGGCTCAAAGCCACCTGTGGCTCTTCTGCGTACCATCCCATGTTGCACCTGTCCCTGGTTCCAGAAAAGTAGGCAAGGCCACGGCCTGGTGGCTCTTTATAGTGACAGGTGGTTCCCACCTTACAAGTTCCTGCCTGAGGGACTGGAGGATGGGTATGCTGTGAGCCTCCCTCACCCGTGAGCCCCCGTGCTAGGGATGGAAGAGCCCTTCTTCTCCAACAGCTCCCCACCTTCTCTGCAGCCACTGCACTCTCATCCCAGGCACCTGGGCAACTACCAGGAGGAAAGCAAACTGGCCACCAAGAAGAGATAGTAAAACCAGCATCACCGTAGTGGCAGCGACAAAGGAAAAGAGCACGCTGGCCACAGTGGGATGGTGCTGGTGGAGGTACCATTGGCCTAGTACACTTAGCGCAGGAAGGTTTCGAACTACAAATCACAGGGGCGGGATACTCAAGAAGGTCGGTGCCCACATATAATAGAAAATCCACTGCTGTGCCATGATCCAGACCAATTCATTGTGCCACAAGCACAAAACACAGGTCTTCTGATGAAAATTTTAAAAATACACTGACATTTCATTTTCGCAGTG
>NW_015163724.1:80030-82747 GCF_001447785.1 Gekko japonicus | reverse complement strand
TTTCCCTAGTAACACAAAAGACTAAATACTGAGAGCCAAAATAAGACCCCAGAATAATAGTAACTAGGTAAGTGAGCCCCCCCCACCGTGATTCCCTCCTTTTGAGGACTGAAATAAATGTTTCTTTTGTCCATAATACAAATCTTCTGATCATCCCATAAATCTGATTTTCACCCGTTATCTTTCACCTATGCCGATAGCCACCCACTCTTCAATCAAACAAGGAGAAATGCACAGCTACCCAAGAGTAAGTAAAATTCCGATTCTGGCTGTTAATATTGCTTTTGCATTTTTGATGGTATATGAACCCAAATGGGTGTTCAACCACGTCAGCACAAATGCATAAAGTTTTTGGATCTTTCGCGGTTGTCTGTCGGTCAAAAATGGTGGAAGCAAAATGAAAAGGATTGGACGCTCATTGTCCACTACCTAGTCTCAAAATTCCAGTAATGATGACCATAGACTCAACAAGGTTGGGGACCCCTGTGTTATGTGCTGTGTTCCCTCTAAGCTGAGTTAGTGTGAACTAGCTCACAGTTTTTTAGCCTCCGGCTCACACATTTTTGTCTTAGCTCAGGAAGGATGGCTCCGGAGCAAACTAATTTATGCAGTAGCCAAATCACTCGCTCAGAACTTTAATGCCAGTAGTTCACAAAGTAGAATTTTTGCTCACAAGACTCCACATCTTAGAAGTATTGTGGTGGTTTCTCTACAAAGTGCCATATTGCTTCCACAGCTTTGCAACAGCAACCTGATAAAAGAAAAGTCCACTTTCGCAGAAAAGCCTGAGAAGCAGCCCTGACTACTTTAAGAGGCTTGACGCCCACGTAATGTCTTTTTCCCTGAAGGTTTTCCTACCCCCTTTTCAGCAGTGTGTCAAAAGTATACCAGCTTCACTCATCCCCCTAGGTTGTCCCACCCCTGCCTTTGGGGAGAACTTGGCAACTGTTCAGGAATGCACAGCAAGAATATAAAATTGTCGGCACCCTTAAAGAAGGACATCATAGCCTGCTGTAATGTGGGGGTGCCGTTTATCCCCCAACCCAGATTTTAGACCATATGCTACCAAAGAACTGATATTTCTGGTCGTCTCCCTAATTCTGTCCACTGAGTGACAAATGAGAAAACAATTCAAGATATGCACGGCAAATTCATAGATTAGGAGCATGCAAAAAGAGGTCAGATTTCAATTTAGTAAGGTGTTGTCGTTTTTTAAGATAAATTTGGAAATACCCACATTAAAGCATGTCTAGTTAACGATCAGTCCAATAAATTCTGTTAGTTCCTACATTAAAAAAACTTTTCTGGGAAGAAACCAAATTGGGCTGACCTTCTAACCCCCAAGAAAGTACTGATGGCAAAGAGATCATTCCTTCTGCTAGGGATGCCAGCTGTACCCGACGGGCACTCCAGTCAAACAATCGCCCTTATAAGGTCTCAGATTTTCCCTCCAAACTCCCTATGAATTTTCAGTTCCCCATCTGATAATTGGGTAGCTTTTAGGTAGCATGTCTCTCTTCTTATGTGGTCAATAAATTTTTATTATAATGCTGTCATCCCACCCTTATTGCTGTTTGACACACTCCCCAAAGGAACTGTGATTGAGGAGGGTCTGTACCTCGATAAATTCTCCCTCAGAAATAGGCACCTGGGCACACTGAAAGTTGAAACAGAAACCAACTTTATTGGAATAAACAGGCACGGGTTGGAAAATTATATTTACAAGTGAACTTTGGGTAGGTTTGGTAAGGAGGTTCAAATATATATCTAAAACTGCTTTTATACAACGCTAGAGATGTTTTGTGAGTTATTTTCCCTGGTTTATTTTAACTTGATGCTGTTAGGGATGTTTCTCTGCTTTTACTGTGATACAGAGTTTACTAGAGCCCCTTATACCTTCTTTTGAAGTTGTTTCTGGATGGTCACATAGACTTGACACTTTATTATGCTGTAACCCTATGTATGTTTATAGACCAGGGGTTTTCCTATCTGCCTCCTCCGTAAGAGCAATAAGAGGGGCCACGGTGGCTGAGAGGTTAAGACGCTGAGCTGCAGGCCAGAAGGTCTGTAGTTCGGCAGTTCAAGACCCTAGTGCCGTGTGATGGAGAGAGCTCCCGTCTCTGGCCCACACTCCTGCCAACCTAGCAATTCGAAAGCAAGAAATTGCAAGTAGATAAATAGGTACGCTTCGGTGGGAAGGTAACAGCGTTCCATGCGCCTCGGCATTTAGTCATGCCGACCACATGACCACGGAAATGTCTTCAGACAGTGCTGGCTCTTCAGCTTCAAAACAGAGATGAGCACCGCCCCCCAGAGTCAGATTCGACTAGCTTTCGAGCAAGGGAAATCTTTACTTTTAAGAGCAATAACCTTTTTCGACTTGCTCGCGGGACCTTTGTGCCTCCTCAAAGAACATTCTCTGTAAACTGGTTAATCAGCTTCCACACTGAGAATGTCTAATTCTCCACTCAAGGAGCATTTCTGTGTTTCACACAAGGAGATTTCGCTCCACTCCTTGACTAGGAGAGGTTCTGACACTTCTTTGCCAGACTCACTGTCTCCACCCTAAGTCTGTTATTTGCAGAGGCCACAACACACAACACACAGACAGGGCTTCTCAGACCCTTTTTCTCTTCAGAGTCTCTCACTAGGAGTTTTTTGTCCTGTTAACTCCCTCTCTAGTTCCACTCCAACTCCAACTGACTCACCAACTCTTT
>NW_015163724.1:68798-79887 GCF_001447785.1 Gekko japonicus | reverse complement strand
GCTTGGAGCTGGCACCCATGCCCCCCCCCCCGTCTGTCCTTCCCTCCCTCCCTCCGGTGGCAGAGGGGAACCTGGCATCCCTAGGAGGAAGTGCCCTTTCTACAGGCAACTAAAATTTCCCCCTCGCAGAGCGTGCCCTGGCAGGTGCCAAATGGTGTGTGAGAGAGGTTTCTCCTGCTTTCCTAAAAGCCTCCAGCAATGGGTGGAGAGAGTGAGGGGTGTGCTTTGAGAAAAATTTAAAGCAATGGCACCGAGAATAAAAACGTGTTTCTACTCCCCACCCTCACTCCCAGTCCAACTTCACTGTGATCAGTTGATTTCCCCCCCCTCCTGGCACATCTGACTGTATTTGAGCTTAGCTGTGAGCAGCTATCTTCAAAAAGCAGTGAGGTGAGGGGTGCGAGGGTGGGGGCAGGGGAACCAGGGTTATCTCCCTTTCCCAAGACTGCTCCAGTTTTGTTTTTGAAATGGATACTTGGCTGCAGTGTTCCCTGTAAGCTGAGTAAGTGTGAGCTAGCTCACAGTTTTTAAACCTCTGGCTCACACATTTTTGCCTTCGCTCAGGAAGGGATGGCTCCAGAGCAAACTAATTTATGCAGAAGCCAAATGGCTCGCTCACAACTTTAATGCCATCAGCTCACAAAGTAGAATTTTGGCTCACAAGGCTCCACAGCTTAGAGGGAGCATTGCGTGGCTGTGGTTTACAGATTAATCAAAGGACTCACAAATATCAGGGGCATGCCTACTCCGCTGCTTTTATAAACACCATAAAGATGACCAGGAGATCTCAGATCCTGAATCAGCCACACACAAAGAGACAATCTCTGATTTAATCATCATTGGCCCCGGTCACACGGGCCGGATATCACGTGTGTGGGGGGGAGGCGTGGCTAATTGTCCTGGCGCAGTTTGATGCGCGATTACGCGATCAGATGCGCCGGTGGTACACCACGGGTCCTTTCCTCGGCGCCGGCGGATAAACGAGGGACCGGAGAGAATGCCGCGCTCTGGCGCGATCACACCACGGGGGTCTGGAGGCAGCCCGTGGCAAACGTTTACTAGTACCTTGGAGGCACTAGTTTTTTAAACTCGCATTGTCAGCGGTAAGCCACGGGTGCGCTCCACTTCCCAGATGTTGGGGTGTGATCGCGCCCGGATAATCCGCCCACCATCCGTGCCTCTCCCGCGGCAACTTTGCCGTGTGACCGGGGCCACCGTGTGCCTATGTGATGAACTGAGTAAAAACAGTCTGAGTGTAGGTGGAGGCAGAGGCTCATTCTGATAGGTGAGCTGTCTCTATGACAACGGAAGGTATCCAGCAGGGGGCTCCGAGGGGAAAAGACCTCCTGAGTGAGGGTGTTCAAGTTTTGGAGTTTGGAGAGAGAGAGAGGGATAGTTTGAAGAGCTCTGCTCTGAGAGAGAGTTATTATTGAGAGGGGACTTTTAGTGGCTTCCTTCTGAGGGAAAACTCTCAGTCTGTGGCACAGTGACAGGGCGTCACAGAGCAGAGGGACAGATAAAACTCTGCTGAGGGGTTTTGCCAGAGTCAAAGGCAGGCCTCTGTTTAAAAGAAAAACACCAACACACACACAGGGGAAGGAGTGTAGTTCTGTTGTCCAGGGAAACGTCCAAGGAACAGACAGATCTCCAGCACGAAGGGGGGGCACGGGACGAATACCAATGCGCCCTCTAAGCTGTGGAGTCTTGTGAGCAATAACTCTACTTTGTGAGCTACGGGCATTAAAGTTGTGAGCGAGCAATTTGGCTACTGCATAAATTAGTTTGCTCTGGAGCCCTCCTTCCTGAGCGAAGACAAAAATGTGTGAGCCGGAGGCTAGAAAACTGTGAGCTAGCTCACGCTAACTCAGCTTACAGGGAACACTGCTGAGTACTTGGGAGTGAGTGGTCAGTGAAAGGACCCTCAGGTGTATATCATTTCTAGTTTCCTCAGGGTGCTTAAGGGAGAAGACTCTAAGGAGGGACTAGTTGGGATTCAGAGCCCAGTCAGACTTCCCTGAGAGTGTGTGTGTGGGGAGAAATATTTTTGAACCAGCCCAACAACATCATAAAGTCTCTCACATTATTTGAAGGGTTGTCTGGTCAGGGGAGCCCTGGTTTATTCATTGCATATGTTCTCTAGCATTACAACTGCCTGCCTATTTTAAAGAAACCTCTTGTAGGGTTTATTGTTTATATTACTTCTGCCTGAATTTTAAGAAGCCCTCCACAGTGCTAATAGTGTTCATATTGGGAACTTTCGGGTTGCCAACTGTTTGGTTCATATAAAACCTTTAAAACCATTTTCCCCATTTCCCTGCCTTTTGTAAATAATAAATCTTTATTCTTATTTTATTTGAAACCACGCTATCAGTGCCATTCTTTTATGTCTGTCAGGAAAGGTTTGGGCTCCTGAGGTAAAAGGTAAAAGGGTGACAAAAGTCATATAGGTCCCCTTTACCTGAGTGAGAAGGGTACCTCACAGCCTAAATGTTATGTTTGTGTTCTCTTTATGGTCATTAAAAGTTCGCATTCATGAAAATTATCTCACATAGAATGTGATAGTTTGTATGAAACAACTAATAGACTGATTCTGCTGCTGCTGCTGCTGTAAAATTATGGCTGAAATAGGGAGACCCCCTTAGGATTTTCAAGGCAAGAGACTTTCAGAGGTGGTTTGCCTTGGCCTTCCTCTGCATAGCAACTCCACCAGCCCACCAGCCCAGAAATGAAGTAGAAACCATTTGGGTTAGATACAGCAATCCATTCATACAAGGATCACAGATCTTCTCCACCTTTCCCTTCCTCCAGCAGAAAGTTGGTTCCTGGGGTTGCAGGACCCGTAGGGAGTGACGTGTGCATAAAGTGCAGTCAAAGTTACAGCCGACTTAAGGTGACTCTCGTGGGGTTTTCAAGGCAAGAGATGAGCAGAAGGGGCTGGCCAATATTACTGCTATGTAGCAACCCTGGAGAGCCTTGGTGGTCTCCTCCCAGCTCTACGTTGGGACACGCCTGGAGATTTTGGGGGTGGAGTCTGAAGTGGGCAGGGTTTGGGGAGAGAAGGGACTTCAATGGGGTAAAATGCCATAGAGTTCACCTTCCAAAGTGGCCATTTTCTCCAGGTAGACTGCTATCCCTCACCCGGGGAGCACTTGTAATCCTGGGAGATCTCCAGCCAACACCTGGATGTTGGCAAGCCTAATTAGTACTAGCCAGGCCTGACCCAGCTTATGTTATGCTCCAATCAGTGAAAAAGGCAGGATTTGTAGAAAATGCTGACTTTTATTTCTTAAGAACACCCCAAACATGAACAAAAACACTTTCAGAACCAAAGTCACTTGAGTACTGAACGCTGCTAACTGTCATCTCTAACTGCCATCGTTTCCCAGAATGCCACAGGGCTTGCCAGCTCCAGGTTGGGAAACACCTGGAGGTTTTGTGGGTGGAGCCTGAGGAGGGTGGGGCTTGGGAGGAGAGGGACTTCAATGAGGTACAAGGCCATAGAGTCCACCTGCCAAAGCAGCCATTCTCTCCAGGTGAATTGATCTCTGTTGCCTGGAGATCCGCTGTAACAGCGAGAGCTATCCAGCTACCACCTGGAGTCTGGCAGCCCTAGCAGTAGCATATTCCCCATCAAATTAAACTTACACCAACTATTATGCCCTGCCGCACTTAACTTCCAAGACTTGATGAGATTGGGCTACCCTGGGCCACCCAGGCTGAGGTGAAGGGAATAATAGCTATGAAACAACAGCCATGGGGGTTGGCGAGTTGCAGTGAGGAGGGAAGGGGTCCAAATTGCTCCTCCCTCCCTCTCCGGCCATTTAGCCCGTGGCTGTGTGTCTCCCATTCCTCCAATGCCACCAGCCGGGAAGAGCCCACAATTAAGGTTTACTACAAGACTGGATAGTTCCCTCAGGGCTCTGGATTTATGCAAACACAAGACCAGATAACATTTGTCCTGTGGGCTGCCTCTCTTGCCCTTTCCCCATCCCATCTGCTTTTAACTGCTCCATTGGCTGGAGAACTCAACCCTCCTTCGGGTCAGTCTTTGACCAAACCAGTGATGCATCTCTTTTGCTTAGTTTGCTCCAGCAGAAATCGAACACATAACACTCCTGTGGGCAATCTTCCTCCTCAAAAGCCCTGCTGCCTCTCCTGAACAGATCCTTGTGATTTAGGCCTCATGCAGATCCAAGGGACTGCCAGCCAATCAGAGCCCTGGGAACTCCAGTGGACGGGAGGGGGTGAGCCAGGCTCCGTTTAAGCAGGGAGAAGAAACCGTTTTTACAGTTGGAGAGGGATTTTGTGGCTCTGGAAAGGAGCGTCAGTTTAGCCAGGCTTTTATTTGGCTTTTCAGTTAGGATTTGGGGGTCAGTTTAGGGAAGAAAGCTCATTTTTGTGGGGAAAGTAAGCATGCACATGAAAACTTATACCCAGTATTAAACTTTGTTGGTCTTAAAGGTGCCAAACTTTGTTCTCATGCACCTTCTTGACTCGAATTGGCAACTAACACCCCCTCACACCTATATGTAATGGCTGAGGAAGTCTTAGGGTTGCCAGCCTCCAGGTGGGGCCTGCAGATCTCCCACTTTTACAACTAGCTGACACAGATCAGCTCCCCTTTAGAAAATGGCTGCTTCGAAGGCTGGAGTCTATGGCATTGTACCATATTGAGGCCGCTCCCCTCCCCAAACCCTGCCCTCTCCCAGATCCACCCCCAAAGTCTCCAGGTATTTTCCAACCCAGAGCTGGCAACCCAAGGAAATCTTGTTCCAATGTATCTGAAAAAGTGTGGAGACACATGAAAGTTATACCCAGAATTAAACTTTGTTGGTCTTAAAGATGCCACTGGACTCAAACTTTGTTGTTTTATATATATAAGTTATCCACACATCATATTTGCCTTATTAAATACTTTATTTTCTGTTAAATAAACCATCACCATCTGTGTCTTGTCCGTCACGGAAAAAATATACGAACCGGTGTGTGTGTGTGTGTCTGTCTATTTACCTCACATATAAGTACAGCCTTAGTCTAATAGGTTTCATAAGAGACCTTTAGGAACACATAGCTTACATGCTACCAATCTTTAATTTAAAGTTTGTGTCCCTCCTTTTTATTTGATTGTGGATGGTTGAGGTATAAATAATCTCTAAGAGAAGCCAGTGGAGGACTGGATCATCTTCAGTCTTGAAGGCAGTTGCCTCAGAGCTCCCCCCCCCCCAGCTGCTACAACTTCAGCAGAAATCCAAGGGATAAACCTCACCCCTTCCAGATCTGAAGCAAATGCCTCTGGGATTTCTCTACTACTCTGAACTGGACTCAGCAAACTGGAGCCTCAAGGCAAGTTTGGTCCAAAGAGGCATTTGTTTTGGCAACGGGAGTCACAGCAGGAACTTTTCTTTGGCTCCGTAATAAGGAAACATAGAGGATGGTGTCAATCTTACTGTAAATATCTTAATTCATATCTGGCATCTTCCTTGATGGGTACTTAGACGACAATGGGTGTATATTATATACCAGCATACTTCCATAAAGCAGTGGTTTTAAAATGGTGTTTCAGGGATGCATACGATTCATCACAAACCTATCAGCAGTTTTTTTCAGGGAGGAGATATGTAGTAGTAGACAAGCTTCCCTGGATGGCTGTTTACCTACTAGTACTGGATCTCCCTTGGAAGGCACAAGCTGCAGGGGAAGGTTATGTACGTTTTAGGGTGCATTCAGAGTTCATGCAAGGCCACAGTAATGCCTGACAAGACCACTCACAGTGCCATCCTGAGCAGGTAGACTCAGGATCCTAGCCAGGTCTATTCGCAACAACAGCAAACCTTTATTGGCATAAAAGCACAAAACATCATGGAAAGCCAGGTCTATTCAGTGGTGTTTACTCACAGGAAATAGTTCTCAGGATTGTACTTTCAGCATCCCACATGAACTGAGTGTGCCCCGTACAATATGCCCCAGAATCCTTTCCAATGTACAAAATTTACCTGGATCAAATGTTAATGCAGGAAATGTTCCTTGTAGGCAGAAACTTTGAAAACCATGGCCCTGCAGTAAACAGGCTGGCTTTTCCTGTCTCAATTTTTCTTTCCCTGGCCATAAATTTTAGTTATTATTACCTTTCTGGATGATTAATGATGCCGCATGTTCTTGAACTGTAATTTAGTGGTGCCAAGTTATCTTTGGATTGGAGGGTTGGTTCATTAATGAGTTTTCTAAGGTCCCTTCTCAGACTGAATCTAAAATTTTATAGTATTAACAAGACTAAACAACCAAACAGAAATTGCTTTATGAAGTCCTGTGCTCCCCAAAGCCTCTGTAAATACAAACTGATTCACTTGGGCATGATACACGGTACAGTTCTGTGACAGGTCCATCAAAACACCATTCTCTTATACAGTTCCCGGTTATGCAGTGGGGTTTGTGATGGAGCACTTCCCAGTAGATTGCACACAGTGTTATCTGGATTGAAAGTTATTAACCATTTATCAAAAAACAAGCTTTTATTGATATTAAAATACAAACATGAGAAAAACTAACCAAGCAAATTGGTTGTTTCTGCCAAACTGATCCATATACTTATTTCATTAGAATAATGTTCAACACTGATGTTTAATTATATGGAACTGGACTATTGACAACCTCTTTGAACATCAATAACAAACATTAATACAGAAAATTGGCCACAAATGGAACACATTCCTTTGTTAGTTATCCATCAATAAAAATCAGTTTACAAAGCAAATAAAGCTGTCTCCATGAAACAAAAAAGAAACATACTACTTGGCATACCCTTAAATGTAAAAGCTAAAAAGTGGCTGCTATACAGATTTTCAAAAATCCATATTCAGGCCAGCTGCAGCTACAAAGAAATACCCATGCACGGACAGGCATTTTTTAAAAATTGTCTCACCCACAAGTCTCTTTAGGCTCCTCTTGTGTTTCTGAATAATATGCAATCTGTCCCCCATACTGTTACAAGTGCAAACTTCAAGGACTCATGGGGGATCCCATTCCGTCCACCACCAACCCTGTTTTCTTAGTCCCTACCCCTGCAGTCTCTACTTCCTCATTCTCTGGCTTCATTTTGCCTCCCTCTCTCTGCCTCCTCACACCCTCCTCCTTCTCCTCATGTCATTTGAGAAGGGGTGCCAACTTCCTGGAGTTCTCCCAGAATTACAACTGATCTCCAGACTACAGAGAACAGTTTCCCTGGAGAAAATCTCTCCTTTGGAGGGTGGACTCTATAGCATTATACCCTGCTGAGGTCTCTCCCTGTCCAAAATCCTGTCCTTCAAATCTCCGACCGTACCCAAATCTTCAGGAGTTTCCTGACCAAGAGTTGGCAACCCTACTTTGGTTTCTCTGGCACCCAAACGACTATTATTTTTTTGGGGGGGGAACACATGCACAGTCATAGCTCGTGGTTTTTTAAACCCCATTTTATTTTTAAGTATTTTATATATTTGTTTGTTTGTAAACCTGAGTGTTGCCCCAAGGTTCCCGAGCTCTGCATTGTAGCAGAGACTGAACTAGATTGTTCGATGGGAAAAAGTGCTCAGGCACACATCTCTGGTGTAAGAATGGGGGCCATAAAAGCACACAAGGGTAATGTTGGACAGTATGTAGTACCCAGCTTTGCAAGTGTGAAGAGCCTGCATTCCATTCCAGTTAGATTCTTAGCCAATCCATCCGTGTAAAAGGAAACCCCAAATGAAAGAGCAGAGCCATGAAGGGGAAGAAATATCATTTTGACTCTAAATCTAAAATACTGCAGATAAACTGCCACTAGGGCCTGTATAACGTCGTTATCTTGGTTAATTTCCACTTCTGTCTTCTGATAAGCAGTTGCACCAGAGCTATAGCTGGAGCCCTAAACTATAGTATTCCCAATTGCTAGAAGATCTACAGGAATCTTTTGAAACCACAGCCAGGGGATACCCTACTTTGGTTTCTCTGGCACCCAAATGACTATTATTTTGGGGGGGGGGACACATGCACAGTCGTAGCTCTTAATGTTTGTGGTTTTTTAAACCCCATGGGTAGCGGTGGCACAGTGGGTATATACCACTGTCTTAACATCTGAACTGTGTTAGTTTGAGCCCCGTGTTGTCCCCAGCTCATCCACCCAGCGATTCGAAAGCTTCGGCGAGTAGATAAAATGGGAACTACTCCTTAGAGAGGGTGGGCACGCCAATCTCCGTTGTGGGAGGGTGTTAGCTGACGGTCAGACGTCCTGGTCGAGGTTCGGAAAGGTGAAATAACTTCTCGGCTACGAAAGAATCCCTGCAGTGGATGTTCCAGCCAGGCAGTGGCAGTGTGGCGATTGACATACGGGTCCTGAAGCCTGGTCAACAAGCAGCCATGCAGAAAATGACGGAGCCAAGCCAGAAGACGTCTACACCGGGCAGTGATGGCGCGTGCAATTAAATGAATAAATGTTGTCTTCCCTTTCCCCTACAAACATTGTTAGTCCCTTGTCTATATTGAGTAACTGTACATCACTTTGAGCCCACTGGGGAAAGCGATTAATAAATGGAAAGTATTATTATTATTTTTAAGTCTTTTATACATTTGTTTGTTTGTAAACCTGAGTGTTGCCCCAGGGTTCCTGAGCTCTGCATTGTAGCCAAGACTGAACTAGATTGTTTGTTGGAAAAAAAGTGCTCAGGCACATATCTCTGGTGTAAGAATGGGGGCCATAAAAGCACACAAGGGTAACCATGCCCCCCCCTGTAATGTTGGACAGCATGTAGTACCCAGCTTTGCAAGTGTGAAGAGCCTGCATTCCATTCCAGTTAGATTCTTAGCCAATCCATCCGTGTAAAAGGAAACCCCAAATGAAAGAGCAGAGCCATGAAGGGGAAGAAATATCATTTTGACTCTAAATCTAAAATACTGCAGATAAACTGCCACTACTTTAGGGCCCGTATAACGTCGTTATCTTGGTTAATTTCCACTTTTGTCTTCTGATAAGCAGTTGCATCAGAGCTAAAGCTGGAGCCCTAAACTATAGTATTTCCAATTGCTAGAAGATCTAAAGGAATCTTTTGAAACCACAGCCAGGGGAAAATAATCATCATACAAACCAACCTCGTACAGATTGTGACCACTGGCTCATGCAACCCAGCATTATGTGATCTCAGCAGTTGCCCTCCTCCAGGGTCTTCCTTAGCCCTTTAGCTAGAGATGCTCAGGGCTGAACTTAGGACCTTCCTTTCATTGCTCTTTACGTTGTTGTTGTTTTTAAATCTACAATTATTTTTATTTTTTTTAAATAAACCAACCCTGGGTGATCTTGCCACTCAGCTAAGCCCTCTACCACCAATGCTGTGCCATGTGTGTACATATATCCGTAAATTGCCAAGGCAACCTTTGGAATCTGGAAGAATTTCCTGCAGCCTTCCAAGTCTATGCAGGTGAACCAGCCCCAGCTGCCTGCAAAACAGCTACCCTCATTGCCAAAAAAAGTTGACTGGTTAACTCTCTAACTGGTGATTTTCTCCCCGCTTCTTTGCCTGGACATGCCTCCGTTGCTTAGGTGTACTTTTAAGCTGGGGACAGCTTTCAACTCCTGGCCCACATACCAAGCCTCAGTGAACATGCAGTGGCAGAGACTTGACTGAAAGACTTACACCAGGGGGCATTCTAAGGATCACACACCGCTTCTTCAACTGACGCAAATTGTCTATGATTCCTAACCCTGGGGTGTGTTTGCCCAAATGTTTCTTTGATGTTGAATCCAGTGGTGCTGAAGTGGGTCCAGTATGCCCCATGCACCTACTGGCTGGCTTCTCTGGGCATGCCAGTTCATTTCCAAACAAGTGAGGCTTGTCTCCCTACCTCCCTTCTTTTGTCTGTAACCAAACTGAATGCTATTCTGCACCCCTAAGGGTCAATGCATATTGATGTTAAGTACATAAAGTCCTTTGTTTATTGTGCAGTTCTCTTGCTTTCCTTTCTGCTACTTTCCAGAGCTTCCCAAGGAAATCCAGTGAGATATAAAGGTTTACATGTTGGGCTTTGACCAAGGAGTCTTGAGTCTGACTCTGCTTTGGGGGGAATTGAAGCAGACATCAGGATGAGGAGCTCTGCTGCTTGTTGCGGGCCAGTCATGAGGACTGCAAGGCGAGTGGATTCCTAGGAAGCTCCACCCATAAGCTCAGCTATTGGCTTCCAGCAGTAGAAAATCACTATAAACCTCCAGGGAAGCCTGGGAAACTTTGCCTGGTCAACAGTCTCTGTGTTCCGTTTATAATTATTCTTCTGCTGTTCGGGGGCCCCTTGTGACCTCAGCTCCTGATCTGTTGGCATGAGTCCTGGACTTCCTGTTATCTGGGCTCCTACTTATGAGTTAGGGCAAAATGATGTAATATGTATATGGCTGACTGTGGAACCAGAGTCGGTCCAGATCAGGACTATGGCACCAGGAAAGGATTCAGGGCATGAGCAGCCCCAGAATGGGGAAATACTAACCCTTTGGAGCTGTTTCAGAGCCAGTTTGGTGTAGTGGTTTAGTGCGCGGACTCTAATCTGGGAGAACCGGGTTTGATTCCCCACTCCTCCACTTGCACTTGGCTGGATGACCTTGGGCAAGCCGTAGTTCTGATATGAGCTGTTCTTGAAAAAGAGCAGTTTCTGTCAAGAGCTCTCTCAGCCCCACCTACCTCACAGGATGTCTGTTGTGGGGAGGGGAAGGGAAAGGAGTTTGTAAGCCGCTCTGAGACACCTTTGGGTAGTGAAGGGCGAGGTATAAATCCAATCTCTTCTTCTTCTTCTCTTCTGTTTCCACTTGAGGAAATAGAATAATGATAAGACCAACAGTCGTGTTTAGTCTGACCCGCAATCAACAGTCATTAGACTACTAAGGATTACTGTACATGTATTGTGCTCTAAGGCATTACAATATAATGAACAACTTAATAGAATTTATAAATCAAGGTGCAACGTCGTCTCCGGATTATTTACAAACGTTTCAAAAATATATCTTCGTCAGGAGATATTCTGTGGTACAAAAAATGCAATTATATGAATATGTATAGCGTAAAGCCCAAGAAACTAGAGACAATACAAAAGTCTTATT
>NW_015163724.1:35202-68569 GCF_001447785.1 Gekko japonicus | reverse complement strand
CCAACCCCCAAAGGCGCCATTTTCTCTGGGGAACGTACTTTAGGCCCCGGTCACGAAAGCGAGATAATCCGGGGGGGGGGGAGTGAGGCTTTTTGCTCAGGAGCAAAATGAAGCGTGGTATCACGATCCGACGTTCCCTCGAGGCTCCGTGCTGAAGCCATCAGCCACTGATCACACGGTAATGGCGAAGCGTGGCAACGAAGCAGTACTGCGTTTGTGCGTGTGTGCGTTTGTGCGCATACCATGGAGGCTTACAACAAAACATCCAGTGGGATGCGGACGGGCACTGGATGCGATGGGATACCAGCGCTTCCGCGATCAGACACCCGCTCACGCCCCGCGTTTTCCGGATAATACTACACTTTCCCAGCTACTTTTTAACTCTGCATCTTCGGCTGGACGCTACAGGTTGGAGATGGGTGTGCAACGCTTGCGAGATGTTGCCATATGATCGCACCCTTTTAATCCGCCCGGCAGTCATGCCTCTCGTGCGGCAAATTCTCTGTGTCACTGGGACCTTAGTTGCCCAGAGTTTAGCTGTAATAATGGGAGAGAGACTAGCGCCCCTCCTCCCTTCATTCCATAGTCCTGATCTGACTCTGGCTCTGTGGCATTTGGGTAATTACATTTCCCACAGCTTCCATGTCATGTGACTGCAGGGAAAAGTGAGTAGAGGGAACCTTGACCTGAGACTTGTGGCCAAACATATCATGTTGTTTGGCCCCAAGTACAGTTTTGGTTTCTGATCTCCTAGCGTTTAACTCTCAGACCAGCCTTGGATCTGGCTGGCTCTGGCTGGAGATGAAGGCTAGAAAACACTGGGAAATTTCAGAATAAATGATGGGAAAATTTGGAGGAGCATTGGGGGGGGAACTCCTTTGACTCTAATCTTTTGGAATGAGTGAAAAGCTTTTTAAGATAGTTTTGCTGGCATATTGGTATTATTGCTTTAAGGGCAACTCCCAGAGGCTTTCTAGAAAGGAGAGGCTCAGGTCTTGTGACCATAACTGGAGGAGGAGTTAGAGTTACTGAGGCCTAGTTGTGGCCCGTTCTGTTAGTTGGCTGTTGTGCTCCAGTAAACACAGTTCTTACGGCCACAACTGCCTCCAGCACTGATCCTTTCCCTCCCTAAAGACATAATAGTTTTACTCGCTCAACACATACAACTTTTCAATTTGCATTTATTTTAAAAATTGAGAAATTTGGGGGAGTGTTAGAAAAACCACTCACCTGAAATAGTGTTTTCTTTTCAAAAGAGTTGTCCTGGATTTCCTTTGGCACGCTGGGTCACTCTAAAGGTTGAACCTGGAAACAACCACATCCCAAACCAGAGACTCAAACAGAAAAACAGAATTTATTTTATTTAACGTGCATGGATCCAAGAACACCAGGCTCAAGGACCCTGATTTGAGTTTTCACAATACATTTATTGAAATTTAGAAAGGAACTGTGTTCCAACATATACTTCTTGGCAGGGGTCGTTTCGTAGAACAAGAGCCAACTTACCCTCCCTCTTCTCCTGCCTCCTCCTGGCTGAATGAGGGCCGAAAGCAGGGGGCGGCCGGAAGCAGGGGGCGGGGCTTCATCATGTGCCCCGCCCCCGTACCTCACCCGGGGGAACTGCGATCCCCCCCGAAATGACCTCTGCTTCTTGGCGGAAAAACATGTGATTGGTTCAGGACTTGGTGGTTTGACTGATCTCTGCTGTTGCCTAGCCATGTGACACTTCTTTTACCCAGCTTCTGAACTAGTTCAGACCAGTTTAACTGCACCTGTTGCTGTCTATCACAGACTGGTCAGTCTCAGGCCTAATGCTCACTCCCAGTTTTGATTCTAGAAACTTAACTTTAACAGAGTGAAAGGCTTTTAAATTTATTCATTTTTATTTATTTATTAGATTTCTATTCCACCCTTTCCTGGATAGAAAGACAAAGTTTTCTTACGCAAAATGCATAGCATGAAAAAATCAGAGGATTTTTCTTTATTCAGTTTTTTTATCAGAATAATGGGGACATTTTGAAGAGCGCTGACTGAGAAACCCTCCCATGAAGTAGATTTGTCTCATTTGGAATGAGTGAAATGTGCTAAAAGAGTGCAAGGACCAGCACTACAACTCTCTCTTACTTGCATTGGATATATCTGTAATTTTTCCTGTAGAAAACTAAGGTATTGACTAGTTTTAGGCTCCATAAATATGCCAGTTAGTACAATTGTGTGTGCTAAGACCTGGGTAGGCCTGCTAACAATAGGATATTCGGGACACCATTACTTTACTGCACGTAACACACACCATACATTTTAAGTTGTTAAGGGAGGCACAATAGGTTTAGGTGTCACAGGAAAGTAAACACTGCATGTATTTTATTGCTTTGCAAAATTTCCATTTCCTCCCTGCTAAAAGTGGGAAGGATCCCCCCATCGTTTCAAAATTTCAGGAAATTTTACACGTCTACCTCAGTACAATAAACCCCCCTTAAGCGAGGTCAAATCAGTAGAGCATATGTTCTTCAGTTGCCCATTTTACAGAGAGGCTTGTTTTAAAATTATTACCTCATTTGTTGATAGGACACCGGGTTGCTCTCCAGGCCTTCCCTCTGTAGCCACACATGCACAGAGGTTTCGGCTGTAGGCGTGGGCATGGCCAACTCAGAAGCCAGCCGGAACTCCGTTCCTGTGCGTTCCTGCCCATAAATAGCCCTGATTCATACGGTTGGGAGGCCATTCATACGATCGCCATAAGTCAGAAGTGACTTTACTGCACGTAACACACACCATACATTTTAAGTTGTTAAGGGAGGCACAATAGGTTTAGGTGTCACAGGAAAGTAAACACTGCATGTATTTTATTGCTTTGCAAAATTTCCATTTCCTCCCTGCTAAAAGTGGGAAGGATACCCCCACTGTTTCAAAATTTCAGGAAATTTTACACGTCTAGCTCAGTACAATAAACCCCCCTTAAGCGAGGTCAAATCAGTAGAGCATATGTTCTTCAGTTGCCCATTTTACAGAGAGGCTTGTTTTAAAATTATTACCTCATTTGTTGATAGGACACCTGGTCACATTAATACAAACAAAGCAAGGCTTCACTGGCTCCTATCAGATAAGAATACAGAAATTACATGTTCAGTTGCTGAGTTCTGTGCATTAATTCTTAGATTGCGGGAATTGCATTTTAGAAGTTCTTAAATTCAGATTTCTGTTTTTTGTATTGTGTATATTGTAACTGTTTTATGCGTACTCTGTACATTGGTCTCAATACCACAATAATAAAGTAAACTAAACACATCTAGCTCTGGATCCCTGTTGCAGGCTCTTCCTCACTGCCTCCCACAATTCCAGCCTTGATCATATTGTACTGTGGTGTTCCCCGATGGGTCTTTTTCTGCTCCCCAAAATTGCTGTGGGAGTATATACACACAGTGGGAGTAATCTCTGTATGTGGCAACCCAAGAATACTGGAAGATGGGTGGGATGCAATGGGTTTTAATAATGGATGGGATCCAGCCCCATGCCCTGCACATGAGCAAAATGGACAGTAGGGTTGGGCAAGTCCTGGAGATGGGGGGGCAGTTTGAGTTTGGGGGAGTGTAGGGTTTGTGGAGGGATCTCAGTGGGATAGGATGTCATAGTGTCCAGCCTCCAAAGCAGCCATTTTCTCCAGGGGAACATCTATGTAGTCTGGAGAGGCAGTTGTAATTCCGGGAGGTCTCCAGGCCCCACCTAGAGGTTGACAAACCTACTGGCAATAGAAATGAGGCACCCTCCTGCAGTCTCTTTGGCCAAAACAAAAATTCCTGCTTGATAAGCAGTCCCCAGCACTTCCCTTCTCACTGAGACCTGACGTGGATTACAAAATATGAAAAGCAATTCCACCAGAAAGCCACACCTCCCAAAAAAATGCAGGAGGACTAGGATTAAGGAAAGCACCAAAATGGAGGTGGTGGGCCATTGCCTTTAGGCTTGTGTGAAGCTGTGAGTGAAGGAGAACGAAGGGACAATTCCTTTAGCTGCTTTTGGATGCTGCTGTAGAGGAGAAGCTTTTCATGGGGCAAGAAATTAGAGTTGCGAAGCCCTCCAGCACAAGCAGAACACCAGGCGTACCACTTTGGATTGACCTATTACTAACAAAGATACCTACGATCACAGTAAGGGCTAGGTTGTGTGGGAAGGGACAAACTGCACTCTGCTACTGGATTATCAAACTACCCCAGTGCCTGCAGTACTGGTTTGTTTTCACTCTAAGTGTCTCCATGGATGGAAGACCTCAGAGGGATGCAGGACCTCAGCTGGATTGGAAATGAACCTGCTCTAGTCTCTTGAGGACTGTAAAGATTCAAGGCCACTTCTCTGCCTAGCCCAGTACTCTATGGGTGTGTGTGAGAGAGTGTTTAAATATGGGAGTGACACATATAGATATGACCTTTGCTGTCACAAAGTGGTCTCCTATTACTTTGCAGGATAAAGAGAGCTATCCTCCCCCTCACCCCACCCCCACTGGTTATGAATTATTCAGAGAAAGAAAATTAAATGCTCGGCTTTACGTGAATTATGCAGAGCTCCTCGCCACACTTGGCACAGATTCTCCGCAGCAGAATTTCCAAAAATGAAGACGCATTAAAGTGTGAAAAATGGTGGCTGTAGTTAGGAAGTTTCTCTTTCTAGCTTACCTGCTGGCTCTGCATTGTACTTTTCTAATTTGGATTCCAGATAATTACAGTAATAATAATCATACGCAAATGCTTCAAACAGTGGGTGCTTTCTGTGCTTTTGTGGGAACAGCAGATACAATCCTATCTCTCTTTTGTCATATTTACAAGCATTCTCTGGAACATCCAGATCACAGGTGTCGAACTCATTTGTTACGAGGTCCAGATCTGACATAAATGTCACTTTGTCGGGTCAGGCCATGTGTGCCATAAAATGTAATGCCAGGTACAGGAGATATAAACTTTATAAAGGACACAGGCAAACCCAATTAATGATATTATTTTTTTACTCAAAATACAAACATGCTTAAAATATTAACAGTATCTTACAGTATTTCCTTAAGGTATCTCCCTGATGCCCACCCTCACACTTCCATCACCCATTACTCCTTAGAACTGGGACAGGATACGGGGACATAATACACAGCCTCTATCATCTGGCAATAAAGGAAATGAGAAGTTGCTGGTGGACCAGCTAAGAGCCCTAAAGGGGCCAATTTGATGCCCCTGATCCAGATAGTGTAACAATCAAATCCCCAAACACCTGTCATGTTCCAGTTTGACTTTTGGCTATCTCCTCTTTATGATTTGCAGTGCCATCCTATGCAGGGCTGATAGGGTTGAGAAATTCCTGGAGATTAGGGGGATGGAGGCTGAGAAGGATGGGGTTTGGGAAGGAAGGGACCTTAGTGGGGTATAAAATGCCCCTCTGGAGTTCTGTTGTAATTCAAGGAGATCAGTATACCTGTCAAGGTGTCCAAGGCTGAACCTCGTAGGTCCTGAGGGAGGTTGTACACAAGTAAGAACATAAGAACATTAGAGAAGCCAATGTTGGATCAGGCCAATGGCCCATCTAGTCCAACACTCTGTCACACAGTGGCCAAAAATACCAGGTGCCATCAGGGGGTCCAGCAGTGGGGCCAGGACACTAGAAGCCTCCCCACTGTTGCCCCCCCCCAGCACCAAAAATACAGAGCATCACTTGCCCCAGATCGAGAGTTCCTATCTATACTTTGAGGCTAATAGCCACTGATGGACCTCTGCTCCATATGTTTATCTAATTCCCTCTTGAAGCCGTCCATGCTTGTAGCTGCCGCCACCTCCTGTGGCAGTGAATTCCACGTGTTAATCACTATTTGGGTGAAGAAGGACTTCCTTTTATCTGTTCTAACCCGAATGCTCAGCAATTTCATTGAGTGCCCACAAGTTCTTGTATTGTGAGAAAGGGAGAAAAGTACTTCTTTCTCGACCTGCTCTATCCCATGCATAATCTTATAAACCTCGATCATGTCACCCCTCAGCTGTCGTTTCTCCAAGCTAAAGAGCCCCAAAGCACTTTAACCTTTCTTTTAGAGAAAGTGTTCCAACCCTTTTATCATTCTAGTTGCCCTTTTCTGCACCTTTTCCAATGCTGTAATATCCTTTTTGAGGTGTGGTGACCAGAACTATACACAGTACTCCAAATGAGGTCGCACCATTGATTTATACAGACCATTGTTCAAATTTTAAAAGAGATTTATGAAGTTTATTTCAATTTCTAGCAATATGAAAATTTATTCTGTAGCCCACACATTTCTCCATAATCATGCAGCAAGAAAATAAAAAAAAACTAGCTTAATTATCTAACACTTTCCAGGACTTGCGTTAGATGGCACAAACTTTAAATTCAAGAGTTGAAGGCCAAAGCTCAGGTGTTCTCTACATTGCTAGCAATTGCAATTCAGGCAGGTCATAGTTTAGGCCTTTTGTCCATGAGAATCCAAGCTAGTTTCTCTTCTTCAGTGCCTTAGCTTAATTATAGCTTTTGGGCCCAGCAACATCAGGCGACGATGACATCCAATCAGGACGCGTTTTCAGGAGGAGACTCTAAGATTGCCTCATCACTCCTGGTTCTCCCCCTCCCATCACACGAACCGCGGCTAATTACCACACTTCCATCTTTGCCCTTGAAGATGATAAGAGCCGTGTAGGCTAGGGTTGCCAAGTGTAAATTCCTCCGGAGCGGGGGACTCCTGTCTGGTGTCTGAAGCCATAGAGTTTTCCTTCGGATGACCGTGGCCCTGCCCCCAGCGTGCCCGGCGTGGTCGCGTCACTTCCGGGTGACGCGCACGTCAGGGTGGGGTTCCCCCTGGGGCCTGATCCGCCGGCGGCGGGGAATGGGCCTCTGGGGCGGGGGTTTCCCTGCCCCCCGGGGGGACTTGGCAAGCCTAGAGTAGGCCAAGAGACCAATTAGTAACACCTGCAGGATGAACCAGACTCGTTCCTATTCACATTAACCATTGAGGGGACGCCAGGGGAGCTTTGCCTCACAATACCCCTCTAAGGTCTCTTTCTTCCCAAACCCCATTTGAAGTCCAGCCTCCAAAGCAGCCATTTTCTCTTCCTGAAAGCAATCTTAAGAGTGCTAGATCACAGTGCTGCAAAATTGCCATAAAGCTGTTTGTAGTCAGAACATTTTGTCACACAGCACATTGTTGAACGCTGCAGTAAAGTAACAGCAACATGATCAATATCCCAAGCTTAGGTTGCCTTATTTATCTGAACATACATGGCTCATCTGTACACAAAGCCCCAGACCAGCTCCAGTTGCAAATTGTTGCATGTGACTCCTTACTCTGCTACCAAGCATTAAGGACACAGCTAGTACAGCCCCCCCCCCCCCCGACAATCCGTACGTTGGTGGTGTGGCTGATTGTGCATTGGCTTTTCCCTCAGTTTTACGAAACCCACGTTGGAACAGAAATTCCCCTCTGCATTGCATGCTGGGTTCACTTTGTTTGATTATCGGGTTTTATTGTTGCTTCCACACTCCATGCCACTTTCGAGTTCTTTGATCTTCGGATTTTATTGTACTGTCTGCATAGATTTATGGCTGCTTTATGGCCATTCAGGGGTGACTCTGCAATCAGCACATGCCTCACCCCCAAATTTTTGGATGTGGTTTTGAGCTGCACTTTCCCCTCCCAGCTGAGAAAATGTGGAGCAAATGCTAGATGCAGAATCGCCCTTAGTCTGCTGCAGCAAAAATAGTCCCGTTGGCACTTTACAGATCTCCTGTGTGGCACACTCTTTGGTGAAAAAGAGCCCATTTTATCACACACATGAAAGGTTGTCTCCAGTAGGCGGAGAGAGGCATATAGAGTCATAAAAAAGAACAGGTGTTCTATTCCAGTGCCCAATGCAAGATAGATATGGTTTTCATCACAAAAAGACTTGGGTTTAGAGCACAGAGTCACAGTCAATGGCTGTTTTCAGTTGTTACCAGTCCCTCTTCAGCACTCTCCTCAAGAAACTCACAATTTAGGGGGTGGAGCCTGGGGAGGACAGGGACACCAGTGGGGTACAATGCCATGGAGTCCACCCTCCAAAGCATCCGTTTTCTCCAGAGGAACTGATCTCTGTAGTCTAGAGAGGAGCTGTAATTCTGGGGGATCCCCAGGTCCCACCAAGGTGAGCTTCCCCTCCATCACTATTTATTTATATAGGAAAAAAAAATTATGCCACCTCTCCAGTGAAGGTGCCTGAGATGGCATTCATAAAAGCATAAAAACATTAACAGTTGTTAATTAAAACCAAGCATGAAAAGCACGAACCATTAATTAGCTTAAATGGACATAACCGTTTACAGGCTAAAGGGATGCTACAAAAATGTTGTTAAAAGATTAATGCATACCTCCCCACATATACACACCAATTTCCTTTTTTTCCTCATGTCTTCTGGCCATTATGCCTCGTAAAACACTCCACTGGTCATGCCGCCCTTTTCTCAGAAACTCTCTCCAAAACACAAACACTTGCATGAAAAGATTCAGTTTGGATATTGTTCCCTGTGCTTCCTTGTGACATCTTTAGAATTCAGAAGGGGCATCTGAAAGCCAGACTGCGAGTGGATATCTGATTCTAATGAAATGCTCCATTTCTTCAGTCTCTGGCACTATGTTCCTTTATAGCACCTTAGGTTACAGGCAATTGTGTAACAAAACCTTTTATGACATAATAGGGCCCACATTTTTTGGGGGGGAGTGTTTTTTGGTTTCGTCTTTAAAAAACACAACACAATCCCAGCAGATGGCTTTGCTGTACATCTTTGTTGCAATACTCACCAACAGTCTTGGGTTACAGGGAAATAATTCTGTTTCTAAATAGCAATTATGTTAACGGTGGATTGGAGTCAAAGAGAACAACAGAGCTCACACATCAGGAATTTCTCCCCTTCTACCAGGGTACCATCCAACATATGTCCCTGGAATTCAAGTGACCCCAAGAAAAAAGACGCCTCGGGCGTTGGGGGGGGGGGGGCTGCAATAAAAGGAAGAATCAGTAGAAACTGCACTATCTCCTCCACCAAGACTTTTTATTTAATTACAATTTTATTTAACAATGACAAAAAATACATAATTCTCCACAAACTATGACAGGGGTCCCCAACATGCTGCCTATGGGCACAATGGCACCTGCCATCACCTCTTTTGGTGCCCATGAAGTGTTTTTAGAAAGTGGGAAGGGCCAGGTAGGGCTCTTGTCCAGTAGGGCTTCTAATTTGCCACTGAAGATCCGATTGGCTGTGCAGATTAAAATAACACAAGTCCTGATCAGATGGGTCTTTATATCTGCCCCAGGCACGGATGCCTGTTGGATTGAAGGGGAACGATCAGACAGCAACATCTGGGAAAGATGCCGCTTCCGTGATCAGCCCATTTAGCCCTGCCAGGGAGCCATACTTAAAAGATACTGGTGAAAAACAGGTACTTTTAATTGTCGATGGGCCAATGATGGACTTTCCTCTGTCTGATCGTTCCAGCGCGCAATCATCCCGTTGGGGTGGTCTGCTCCAGACCATCCTGAACGGCCACCATTAAAAAAAATAAATCTTAATGATATGTGCATAAACGCGTAAATGCGCGACAGCTGCAGAGCTCCGCTCAAACGTTCCGGACAATTTCATGTTTCTGAACGGCCTGTGAAATATATGAACTATGTTAATTGAAATGGTACCTAGAGGGAGGTACTACTGGCAGTGCTTTAACCATTCAATTCTGCGCATGCATGGAAAAACAAGTACACGTCGAGGCGCAGATGCGCATGTGCAAACAGAGTGTTTTAAAAAACCCGTCCGCGCGGCTTCTTCAGGTGGATTATGCCACCTCTAGACAATCCACCGTGTAGCACGCATGCAGTAAGGGGAGCTGTCTGGTCAGGCAAGGCCGGATAAAAAAGATCTGGATCAAATTAGAGCCGGACCAATGGTGGGATGAGCTGCCTGTCTGAATGCACCCACAGTTTCTGTGGCAGCTGCCACCACAGTGTTGGTTGCATTACCTCTCTTCCCCAGTGTATTTTTAAATTACCCCTCTTCTCCCCTGCACTTGGGCTTTCTCTCTGTGTGCAGCTCCACCTCCAGCAGCAGCTATTTCGGGGTTCTACTACTGCCAACCTAGCAGTTCGAAAACAAGAAATTGCAAGTGGATAAATAGGTACCACTTCGGTGGGAAGGTAACAGCGTTCTGTGCGGCTTGGTGTTTAGTCATGCCAGCCACACCACATGACCACAGAAATGTCTTCGGACAGCGCTGGCTCTTTGGCTTGGAAATGGAGATGAGCACCGCAACCCTAGAGTTGGATTCGACTGGCTTTCGAGCAAGGGAACCTTTACCTTTTACTTACTACTGCTCACCACCCTGTGTCAGAATTCCAAATGTACCTGCAGGCTCGGAAAGGTTGGGGATCTTGTTCTATAACAACGATTTGTAGATATGAAGATAAACCAAATATCCCTTTCTAAACAAACGTGTCACCTTAATCAGATGACACAGATCTTTAAAATGAGCCAAAGACTTCTTTTAATTAAGCAAAGAAACTTTCTTCCCAAACCAGAATAATACTAAATGAGCCCCCGTTAATATCATAAATATGCATCGCTTTTTAGGGACCTCTGCTACTACATAATTCGATGAACAGATTTCTGGAGTACAAGAAAGTTGTGAACCTGTTTTTATTGATATTAATTCAAGCACCATTTCCCAATATTGGATAGTGGATGAACTAGGACTGAGAAATTCCTAGAGATTCTGGGGGTGGGGGGTGGAGAAGAGAGGAACCTCAGCAGGTCCTTCTGTCATCACACTTCAAAACAGCCGTTCACTGCAGGGGCACTGATCTCTGTCTTCTGGAGATTAGATATAATTCTGGGAGTTCTCCAAGCCCCACCCAGAGGCGGGCGACCCTAGAATGAAAAGAGATTTCCAGTGGTTTAAAGCCGAGACCTTAACAGGGAGAGAAAGAATAGTGGGGTTGGTAACGGCCAAGCCCTTAGTCAGCCTTCCCTCTAACTTCTCTGTGTCTCTTGCCACCGGATTCCAGTGCTTGAC
Source organism: Gekko japonicus (assembly GCF_001447785.1). NCBI lineage: Eukaryota > Metazoa > Chordata > Lepidosauria > Squamata > Gekkonidae > Gekko > Gekko japonicus. The sequence continues at coordinate 57,495 of NW_015163724.1, read as the reverse complement.
TAAAGGAAAGATGGTCACATACTCTTGCATTAGGTTTTTCAGTGTGGCTGATTTTGCCCTAGAGCTGCCTCGATGTTGCGCCGCCGTTTGCCCCGATACTATTGGTCAATTTCACACCCGAAGCTGTGGGGCTGCATTTTGACTCGTGGCTTCGCCCGATTTCCCCCGCGGTTTCGTGATCCTGTTTTTTGAGGATCCACACAATACCCTCAGGTTAAAAAAAAAAAAGATCTGGCAGCATCTTAAATAAATGGAATAGTTTTTAGGCTACTCAAAGGACCTGATTTTGGCCAGAGACAAAACTGGTTATCCTTCTGGGATTTAGCAACGTGGGTCCTCCACATGTAGTCATCAAGGGTCCTACGGATTAGTGGAATTTGCGGAAGACTGAGCTCACGGGAGGGTTAAAGGGAGCTTCTGCATCCAGAAGGAGTAAGAGAAGCGGAGGACAAACCACCCAGGGGGGCTGATTCCCGACCCCTCGGCCTCCTGGCAGTCACTGACAGGATGAGTGTCTGAGGGCTGGGCCCGGCATACCTCCACCACGGTCACATTTCCCTGGAGTACCAGTGTGGCCCCAGAGGCCTCACTGCCTGTGGAGTTGCAGCTGGAGACCCCTGGACTTGGTGTTCTGCTCTCACTGACGATGGTATCCTGGAGGCAGGGAGGAAACAAAGAAAAGCTTCAGATGTTATGGGAGATGATTTTCAGAGGCAGTGAACAGCATGAGCTTCAGACTCCTCTGTTACTTCCATGCGAGAGTCCCTACATGCAAGGAGGTGGCCCAGAGGCTGTGAATCAGGATGCCCCCCCCATCTTTTGGTCTCGGTCATTAACTCACTAGGTGGTTTTAGACAAGACATTTGTCCCCACTCCACATGCAGCCAACTCTACTTTGGCCTGTGAACCACTGAAGCCTGCTTAGGAGATGGAGGACTGTGGCTCAGTGAGCGAGTACGTGCACAAGGTCCCCGATTCCATCCCCAGCTTCTCCGGTTTAAAGGATCTCAGGTCTTGGGAGAAACTTATCTCTTCCTGAGACCCAGGAAAGCTATTGGAAAATAATGATCTGACTCTGCTTAAGGCAAACACAGATCCTGATCTGGTTTCACAATGGATGTTTGGTTGGTAGGAGGGCTCCATGGTTAGAGCACCTGATTTGCGTGCAGGAGGCTCCCAGTTCAAATTCCACTTAAAGCAGACTCAGGCAGCAGGGATGGAGAAAGGGACTGAGAGCCACAGCCCGTCCCAGTTAAGCTAAGCTAAAGTTAAGCATCAGACCAAGCGTGTGACTCTACAAGAGGCAGCTTGATATCTTTCAGGAAGGTCCCCGAGTTCCCTGGTGGGGCATACCCTTTGCAGACAGAACGTTCAGTTTAGGTGGCCACCCTAAAAGGGGTCTCTGGTGTCAGGGAAGACCCTCCACCCCAGACCCTGGGGACCTGCTGCCAGTCAGAGATAGGCCCCCTGCTTTTTCTCATGGATACTGTCAGTTCTTGGAAACACTACTTTATTGTAAAAGAACGGTTATGTTCCCTGGAGGAGGTCTGAATTTATGGTTTCAGCTGACCGAAGACCAAAAGTGTCTCTGGTACCAGGGAAGACCCTCTGCCCCAGACCCTGGGGAGCTGCTGCCAGTCAGAGGAGATAGGACTATGGGAATATGTCCCCTGCTTTTTCTCATGGATACTCTGTCAGTTGTTCTTGGAAACACTACTTTATTGTAAGAGAACGGTTATGTTCCCTGGAGGAGGTCTGAATTTATGGTTTCAGCTGACTGAAGACATTGTCTATTTTGTCTTTTTTCTCACTGGGCCCATTTCCAGGACCCGACAGGTTCTTGCTGCCTGCCTGTGGGTCTCCTCTTTGAATTCTTCTATTGGCCCCTGTGACCCCTGAACCTACCGGTGCCTCTGGGTATCTGCCCAACTTCCTTCTTTCCTTGGAAGGCTTTCTTCACTCCATACAGACTCTTCTTCAGTGTTATTACCTGGCCAAAATTCCTCTGGTGAGTAGCAGACCCAGTTGCCCTCGACACAGGGGAGTCAGAGGTCTGCAGGGGCAAGTGGGTACTGGTGAATGATTTTTTCTCTTTCCACCCATGAAAATCATCCATGGGATGCAAACCACTGAACCAATGGCCATAAGTCATGACATGAATGGCACCCCCATGTTCAGAAACAGTCTACCTTTGAATATCAGGGGCTGGGGGACAAAGGCCAGGCACGAGGCATCTTGTATGTGTTCTAAAATCAGCAGGCCCTCTTTGCTGGAGAGACAGCTGGAGGAAAGGGGCCTCTAGTTTTTGCCTGCAAGGCAACCCGGGTTGCCAGTCTCCAGGGGGCGTCTGGAGACCTCCTCCTGGCATTACAGCTGGTCTCTAGACTACAGAGAATAGTTCCTCTGGAGAAAATGGCTGCCTTGGAAGATGGACTGTCTGGCATTATACGCACATGAGAAATACTATTAATAATGTGTCGTTGATGATCAAACCAACAATGCATTGGATTAAAGTAATGCAGGGTGATCCATAACGATCACTAATTATAAAGGTCTGCAGGGGCAAGTGGGTACTGGTGAATGATTTTTTCTCTTTCCACCCATGAAAATCATCCATGGGATGCAAACCATTGAACCGATGGCCATAAGTCATGACATGAATGGCACCCCCATGTTCAGAAACAGTCTACCTTTGAATACCAGGGGCTGGGGGACAAAGGCCAGGCACGAGGCATCTTGTATGTGTTCTAAAATCAGCAGGCCAGTCTCTTTTCTGGAGAGACAGCTGGAGGAAAGGGGCCTCTAGTTTTTGCCTGCAAGGCAACCCGGGTTGCCAGTCTCCAGGGGGCGTCTGGAGACCTCCTCCTGGCATTACAGCTGGTCTCTAGACTACAGAGAATAGTTCCTCTGGAGAAAATGGCTGCCTTGGAAGATGGACTGTCTGGCATTATACGCACATGAGAAATACTATTAATAATGTGTCGTTGATGATCAAACCAACAATGCATTGGATTAAAGTAATGCAGGGTGATCCATAACTATCACTAATTATAATAGGATTATAATAGTTATGTCAATGCTATTAATAATAGTGTTAAGAATTTGCCCACTAATACGCAATTAATGATACCACAACATTATTATTAGTTATTATTGATTAGTGCAATGCTCTGTTTTTTCTTTAGATCAGATTGCATTAATGCAATGCAACATGCGCAGCCCTGTCCACGTGTGCGCCCCTTCAAATCTTTCATCGTTCTTTTGCTCATGGCCACACGGGGGGTGGGGTTTTTTGCCCCACTTCTTTTCCAGGAGTTGTGTCATGACTGCTTTCTTTTTTTGTGGTTAGATAAGATGTGTCTTTAACTTTCTTGTTACTTCTCTCTCTCTCTCTCTCTCTGGGTATGTAATGGTTAAGGGGGAATGGGGGGAGGAATTTATACATTGTTCATTTTATAAGAATGTTGATGAGATTTGTCTTGGAAAATTAGATGCTTGGAAAATTGGATTCAGATATCCATCATATTCAACCGTAGTACCCAGTGCAGTTAGGAAAAGCTTTTCCTAAATAAGGATGAAGTCAATATTCTTCATGCCAGAGTTAACCAAGTCACTTAGGCTTGGTTCACAACATGATAAGAATTTTGTCACTTTGAGAATGCACGGAACACTCTTGGCTTTATGTCTGGTCTGCCCTTGGAACGATGTAGTGTAGACTGCTGAAATCGCATGAGTGATGTGTGCCGTTTTACAGGAATGTCCTCAATAGTATGGCATTTTCCGCCCTGCCGTTTCCCTCATGGTGACCACTGCTCTCTCTCACACACAACACCATGCAAGCATGGTCTAGGATTGCCAGCCACCAGGTGGGGCCTGGAGATATCCCAGAATTACTGGGCTCCAGATTACAGAGATCAATTTCCCTGGAAAAAATGGCTGCTTTGGAGCATGGTGTGTACGGCATCATATCTCTGCTGAGGTCCCTCTCCGAACTCCACTCTCCCCAGACTCTACACTTCAAATCTCTGGGAATTTCATAACCCACAGCCAGCAATCCTACTCAGCCATGAGATCAACAAAAACCTGAGTTGAGGACCTGACCTGGATAGCTCAGGCAAAACCGATCTCGTCAGATCTCGGAAGCTAAGCAGGTCCAACCCTGGCAAGTACCTGGAAGAGAGACCTCCAAGGAATACCAGAGGCAGGAGGCGAGGGCAGGCATTATTTAGCCACCTCTCTGAATATCCTCCAGGCCCCCAGTAGGTGTCAGTCAACAGAGGTTGCCATGACTTCCAGGTGCACACACACTCACATGCACACACACAAAAATTTTAAAAAACCAAGTTGAGTGCATGGAGCATATCGCCTGACTACTGATAATCTAATACAAATTACAATACACGAGGGCATAAACCCGTTCTTGTTTATTGCAAGTCACCCAAGGGGCAGGTCTGAGTGCGAAATACTCAGCTACAGAAGCATTTACCGTTAGTTCAGGGAAGTGTAACAGAGAGGCGTGGTTTCATCTGTTGTGTGATCTGCACATGAATCCATCATCATTCACTATTTATAAAAGTACTTACAATGATGGTGTAATACTTGAAGCTTGTGCAATGTGGATATCATCCTGAGTGTTGTTCTTGTGCTTTATACTTTACGGTCTGCTCATCTGGAAGTTAGTATCTTACTAAACAGGCACTAACTTCCAGGTGATTCTTGTTTTACACAGATTTGAGATCATTCTTCATCCTGGCTGTATCTGTGACATTTGTCTTGCACTGAAATCGTGAAGCCTATGTACTACAAAAACATTTTCCCCCTCCAAACAGTGTGGATTTATTACTACTCCTATGCAATATGAGAATAAATCTGTTAACATTTAATCGTCAAAGCTCAGAAAGTTTTTTATTTCTGCCCAGAGGCTGAGCCATGTTTTTGTAAAAAGTGTGGGAATCATGCTAAGGGGATTTCTTCTCTCTTTCTCAGGTATAGCACAAGGTGTGAGATTAGATTCCCAAAGAAGGAACTCTTGCCAGAAGTTCCTGTGCAGGCCTCAGCATGACTAGATTCTGAGTGTATAGTACCAAGAATGAAACTTGAGTACACTGAAGATTAACACCTCCTGCATATTTAGCACAAACAAGCAACCTATTCTTGGGACTGCTTTATATCCAAGACTCTCTTTGGGTTTTATTTTGTGATTCCTAGCATAGGAACATTGGCACAAATCACTGTTTATATCTGAAAATGTCACATGGGAGGACTGGTTGCACAAGAAAGAAGCCCAAACAATGCATGACTTCAGGGCACATCTACAAACAGTTGAGATCTAAAGACTCAAATAACTGTTCCCTTTTCCCATGGACCTAGGGTTACCAACCTCAAGACAGGACCTGCTGTTCTCCCAGAATTACAACTGATCTCCAGCTACAGAGATCAGTTCCCCTGGAGGAAACGGCTGCTTCAGAGGGTGGACATTGTCTTGATCTGGGAGATATAAGGCGCTTCAAAGCTTACCAGGAGTTTCCTGGGACCCTGAGAGCCACTTGCTTTTCCAGGGAAGAGGGCCATAAGAGGTCAGTGAGAGCAGAAATGGTTCCTGCACAGAGACAACCATTTGCTTTACCTGCCAAGAAGGGCAAGATGGATAGCTGTTGTAAAACATGACCTGGGTATTGAGATGTGCGCAACATGCCCCCTTGGATGATTGGGAGATCAGGGCCCACCATCCATGGGGGAGTGAGCTCCCTAAATCTGGATTGGATAAGCGGCTTCCTGCAGCTAAGGCAGAAAGAATTAAAAGATTGGAAGCATCCAGTTAGCATTATTCAAATGCTAGGAATCGGATTCCACAGCATGGAGCGGTTGGGGGGTGGTGAGAATTTGCATTTGCCCCATGCACATCTAAGGAGGGATGTAAACCTTCTGTATTGTTGTTTTTAAATATATTTATTCAACCCAATAAATTACAAAATTCATATACCAAATGTCATAACAAATCTTAATATACAAATATGGTGCATAAAGGAAATGCCAAATACTCAATATGACAAAATTTTCATCTCTCCCAAGGCCATCAGAACTTCTTATTTGTGGGAAGGGAAATATCTCAGGCAAGTCAATTTAATAACATCAATTTAGTTCAATCCTTCTCTCTCAAGGCCATCACAACTTATTTTTTTGCGGATAGGGAAATAACTCAGACAAGTCAGTTTATTAATATCGATTTAGTCCAATCCGATAACCATCTTGTTTGGTTGTGTTGAAACACAAAGCTTTAAAAGGGAAACCATACAGTCTCAAAATTAGAAGAATAAGAGCCTGATGCTGTATTTTGAATTTTCATGGCAACCTTCTGTATTGTTAAGTTTCGCTTAGTGAAATGATTTTCCTGTTAATTTTCTTTAGATCTGTGCAGCGACTAGGCTTGATAGTAATTTTCCCTGGTCTTGTGCTCTAGGTTGGGGGGGGCACAGCAAACGGGCGCGATCTCACCGCAACATCTGGGAAGCAGCGCGCACCCGTCCCCGATCCAGCCCTTCAGGCTGAAAATCGCCGTTAAAATAAACTACCTACAGAGGTGGACTTACCAGAAAGGCCGTGGGATCGCTGGCACATACTTCTGCTGGCGCATCCGAGGCTCCCAGCCGAACTGCGCATGAGCACACATGCGCAGCCGGCTGCCTCAGTCTTCCGTCGGTGGCTTCCTCCCCGGCATCTGATCGTGCCGGGGAGCAACGGCGCGGTGGCTCAGGGGATCTGTGTGATCCCGTCGCCGCGTGTCTTTTTTGGTGCGGCTCTGAATAGCCGCACTTTGGCCGTGTTTTTTTCTGCCGTGTGGCAGGGGCCATTTTCCCTTGTCTTGTGCTCTAGGTTGGGGGGTTTTTTGCCATCAAGTTGCAGCCAACTTATGGTGACGCCGTAGGGTTTTCAAGAGAAGAAGCACTCAGAGGTGATTTGCCATTGCCTCACTCTGCATAGTGTCCAGCGTTCCCTCTAAGCTGAGTTAGTGTGAGCTAGCTTTTACCCTCTGGCTCACACATTTTTATCTTAGCTCAGGAAGGATGGCTCCAGAGCAAACTAATTTATGCAGTAGCGGAATCGTTCGCTCACAACTTTAATGCCAGTAGCTCAAAGTAGAATTTTTGCTCACAAGACTCCACAGCTTAGAGAGAATATTGTGACCCTGGTATTCCTTTGTAGTCTCCCATCCAAATACTAGCTAGGACGGACTCTGCTTAGCTTCTGAGATCTGACGAGACTGGGCTAGCCTGGGCTATCCAGGTCAGGGTCTAATTTAGTAACCTGTAGCAATAAGATTTTTCCTGTTAAAGAGAGCAGACTGCATTTCAGCTTCTCCCTGCACACCGGGCCCCTCGTTAATGCTGACATACACGCACAGGGGAAGGGTTGAAGTGATTGGGAAACTCTGCTGTTTGTACATACTCAGAGGCAGCCTTTACTAGTGTTTCCCAAGCCACTGGTAACGTGGGAGATTGGGTTTAGCTCGGGGTAGTGGCACCAAGGAAGAAAACTCATAGACCCAGGGTGGGTTTATTATAGATTCTACCACAGGAGAAAGGAAGTCCTAGAGGGACAGGGTATCCTAGCTCAGCACCTTCCAAAGCACCAGTCCTGAATCTAGAGATGGTGTAGCAGCAGCCCCTAAACAAAGACTACTCATCAGCATTTCAAATTACGATCCCAAGATTCCTTGGGAGAAGCTATGGAAGTCAAACTGCTGTAAAAGGGATATGTTTCAAATATAAATATGAGTTGACAGAAAGTGCCTGCATCTTTCTCAGAGAACTCATCTCAATATGTAAATAAATCACAGATTATAGTGCTTTTATGGGGAGGTTGTGCCATTTCAGGCTGCATCTGCAGCCACATATCTTTGGAAACTGCACTTCTGTGGCACTGTAGCAATCCTTCACCTCCAATTGTCTTCTTCACATAGCAGTCACGAGTAATTGCTATATTGCAATGCAGCTCAAAATCTGACGATGTGCAGATGCAGCCTGAAATTGGGGGAGAGCATATCTGAATGGTTGCCTTGTGTTAAACCCCACCACCACGCACTTGTAAAATTAGCATGCGAGAAGCCCATTTTGGATGCTCAGAAACATGGACAATGAATATATGTGAATGTGTGTGAGGGTGAGTGGCAGTTAGCACATAGGGTAAGCACATGAGCATAGGCTGTGCATGTGCATTCCAATGAAGCACAAAAGCCTAGGGGAGAGCTTGCGGCTGCAATCCCACTCCCCCTAGGTGTTTTCCCTGGGTAACCCTTTTAGTCTTAAAAGGGCCAGGATCGGACTTCTGGTTTTTGCCGTCTCAATGGCGGACGCATCCCTGGAGAGCTCCTGGGGACGCGATCTGTGCGCCAGCGGTTGGGAGGGGGTGTGATGGTACACACTCCCCTGGGACTCTAGTGTGGGGTCCCTAGCCATGGGGTGCTAAAGGGTTGCCTCTCCTCTGGCACGATGCCGGAGAATTGAGGCTCCCTTCTGCCCCGACGGTCCCGCCACTGTGCGTCCGCAATGGAACCCGAGCCGCTGACCGGGACAAGTGCGTGGAGGCTGAGTGAGTAACATGTACCTTTAGCGAGGTCCCCGGACAGATATTGATCCCTGGTCCGACATTGACTGTGAGTCCGTGAAAGTGAAAGCACCAAGATAAAAGCAGAAAGCCTCCCCCCACTGAGGCATAAGCGAGCGGGGGAGGGAACTCCCCAAATGCAAAGAAAAGACTGAGACATTTAAAGGGGGGAGACGGCATTAAAGTAAAACAAAACTGTTTTAAGAACTTCACAAGAACTTTATAAGCATATGAGTGAACTTTAGAGACTTTTGGCAATCTATCTTAAAAGTAAACATCCTCAAAGATGGCAGGCAAAAGAACTGAGAAGGACAAACAAGCAAAAATCAAACCTTCTTCAGGAAGCCCAAGCCCAGCTGGTTCGGTCAGCCGATCGGTAACTACCATAGATATTTCAAAGATGTTAGTGGACTCTTTGCACCCTCTGCTGGAACAAATGACAAATATAAACCAGCAACTGACCACTTTAAATCAGAACTTCGCAGCCCAGCAGCTCCAGCTAAGCGAAATTAATAAAAAGACAGAGCAGACAGCCGAGAGGGTGAAGGAGGTCGATGCCAAGACTAAAAAGGTTAAAAAATGTGTGCAGATGTTGGAAAAGAGAACAACTGATGAACCACAGCTTTTGCAACTACAATCGGAAAAAGCAAGTTTTGTCGTGAGATTTCAGGGGCACCTTGAAACTAAGGGGGAGAATCTGAAACAAGTACTGAGTGATGCCTTGACCCTGATTGCAGATTTAAAAGTGGATTATATTCAAAGTGAGATGGATGTGGTTTATAGATCATATTCAGAATATATAAAGAAGAAAAATCTACCAGGGGAGATAGTGGTCAGATTCTCTAAAAGGCATGTGAAGGATTTTATCCTGAAAGCAACATCAGGAACACCCCTAAAAATCAAAGGCAAGGAAATAAGGGTTCTAAAAGATATCCCATTTGGAATCAGGAAGAAGAGAAAGAAATTCAAAGACTTGGCAAGGTTCTTACAGATAACCAACATCCCCTATAGATGGCTGGTCCCCAAAGGCATCCTGTTTAAGATAAACGGGAAGAAAGAAAGAATTGACACAGCCTCTAAAACTCGGGAGTTTCTGAAGCAGCAACTTGGTTCTACGGGAGAGGACGGCAAAGAAGATGATGATGGCGACAAAGGAAGTGGCAGTGACTCTGATACTACAACTTCTGAAAAAGACTCTGATTCGCAAAAGGGGGCAGCTGCCCCCAAACGAGACTATCAATTGAGGAATAGAAAAGGGGGGAAATGAGATGCTGAATGACTCTGAAGTTTGCCTTAGAGGATATTAGCGGGTTTTTTGTGATTATTCTTGAACGGTGAATTTAACTAGTATTGATAATATAACCTTACATATATTGATCACAATGTAATTAATAAGCTTTTTAATAACTTTTTTAATTCTATAGAAGCTTTTGTAATGGCCACCACCTCTTGGTTTTGTAGTGGTTTTCTTTCCTTTCACCCGTAGTTTGTAGATACCCGCCCTTATTTCTTTGTAGTTTATAGAAAATGCAATAAAAAATATCCCTTCGGGGGTTATAAAAAAATGGTCACAGGATTGCGGATGCTCCATTCAAAACCTGACCACATCTAAACAAATAGCATTTATTGAAAGGTGGAGGAAAACAGTCAGATCAGACTGGGGGCTTTAACAAACAGTCTGAATAAAATTACATAAGGCAGTCCCAATCTTAGCACACAAAGAGAAGAATGTCTTCTAGCCACGTTTCCTCACTGAGAAGCCACTTTTCCCTCACAGTCACCCAGAAGCCACACCCTCTCAGGATTGACGTCTCTCTCCAAAAGACAGCCACTCCTCTGCTAACTGCCTTTCTCCATCTCTACAGTCTGTGTTCCCCAGGAACTTCTTCTTTAGAAATTCTCCACATCATCAGGAAAAAAATACCCTGGCTTCTTCACTGGCTGCTTTCCCCTCTTCTAGTACACCTGGCCCTTCCCCAGGCAAACACTCACCCTGCCTCTCTTTAAGAAGCACCTCCCTCCAAAGACCACAGTTTTTAAGCTAGGCCTACTATGCATGTAAAAGCATTTAACACACTCTTAAAATAATAAATATTTTACACCTGTATATGCTTAGAACAAATTAAAAGGCCAGGAGAGGAAGGGAATCGTTCTCCTGAAAATTTAGCATTCCATAGGCAGGAGTTTTTTAAATTTTATTTTGATGTGGGGGAACATTCAAACATGTCGTTCCCCCACCTGCCCTCTGGGGAACAGTGCAGGTGGTCAAATATGATTTATCTGCTCATTGCAGAATATGAATCACATATATAAAGAACATTTCCGTTGTCAACTGTGGCAGCCTTCAACTGAACTGAATGGCTCCCTGCACATTAGGCAGAAACAGGGCTATTTTTGGGCAGGAAAGCACAGGGACGGAGCTCTCTTCAGAGTTGACCACGCCCACTGCAGCCAAAACCTCTGCATGCATGGGTACAAAGGGAAGGCCTGGAGAGCGACACCCCTGGCGACTCCAAGGCAGGTGGGCCAGGGGTGCTGCTGGAAGGATCGGGGAGGCATTTAAATGCCTCCCTGTGCCTTCCCTGACCTGTCCAAAGGCCGGCTTGTCCAAAGGAAGGCATGGGGTGTGTGGCCTAATATGCTAATGAGCTGCACTGTCAAGGGTGTGGCCTGTTATGCTAATGCGTTCCTGCTGGGCTTTTTCTACAAAAAAAACCCTGGACAAATATGGGCATTGCAGGTAGTCTGATTTTTATAAACAAAGAAAAATACCTTTAGAAGTGTATGATGGAGCGGACAGAAGCAAAGAGGTGGGGTGTGTAAGCCTTGTGTGTACTTCCTGAGTCTTTCCCTGCCCAAAGTTTTTAGACTGAACACTGGACTCCTTTGTCTTTCAAATCACCTACTGGTGGTGGAAAGGGCTGTCGAGTCACAGCTGACTTCTGTGGCCCCGTAGGGTTCTCAAGGCAAGAGACGTTCAGAGGTGGTTGGCCATCGCCTGCCTCTGCATAGCCACCATGGACTACCTTGGTGGTGTTTCATCTAAATACTACCTGGGGCTGATGAGATTGGGTTAGCCTGGGCCATGCAGGTCAGGCTTAAATGTACTACTACCTGAACACTTTTTTAAAAACTGGAGATGCTAGGGATCAAACCCCGGACTTTCCAAAAAGCAGATGTTCTGCAGTTTAGTCACATCCCCTCTATAAAACCTGCTAACTTGGAGATTATACATGCCCCTAGGAACATCTAGCACAGTGGTGGCGAACCTATGGCACGGGTGCCAGAGGTGGCACTCAGAGCCCTCTCTGTGGGCAAGCGTGCCATCGCCCCAGCCAGGCCCAGACCATCATTAAAATGTCGAATTCTCTGCCAAATAATTTTAAGTAAATGGAAGCATTTGGGATTGCTTTCCTTACTTTGTTTGGACCATCTTAAGTTAATGTATGAGTTGTTTTTTCTAAAGTAAAACCTCAGTATTCAGGTTAAATAGCCGTGTTGGCACTTTGCGATAAATAAGTGGGTTTTGGGTCGCAGTTTGGGCACTCGGTCTCTAAAAGGTTCGCCATCACTGATCTAGTACAAGAAATCAGAAGGAGGTTGAAACTGGGAAGGGCAGTCATAAAAGAGCTAGAAAAGGTTCTTAAGTGTAAAGATGTGTTGCTGGCAACCAAGATCAAGTGAATTCATGTCATCGTATTCCCCATTTTTATGTATGAGTGTGAACTGTGGTGTTGGAGGAGAGTTTTACAAATACCATGGACCGCCAAAAGGACAAATGGGTGGGTTCTAGACCAAATAAAGCTGAACTTAAAGCTAAATTGAGGCTATTGTACATGGGTCACATTATGAGAAGACTACTGCAAAAGACAATTGTGTCAGGAAAAGTTGAAGGCAGCAGGAAAAGAGGAAGACCCAACATGAGAAGAATTGACCCTGTAATGGAGAGAGGTTATCAGTGATAGGACATTTTGAAGGACATTAATTCACAGGGTCACCATAAGTCAGAGGCAACTTGACAGCACTTAAACCACACTCATGAGCACCTAGGAGATAGCAAGGAAGGGTCACCCAATTCCGACAATACTGGAATAAGTCTTCTATCTTTCGCCATGGCAAATGATGGCATGTCCAGTTCTGTGGACACTATTATTGCCCTTCCAAAGCAACACTTCCAGGTGAATCCTTCACTTTCTAAGTGGGGGATACTCTAGAGAAAGAAGTTTGTATTTAAGAGGTGAATGTGACAGATTCCTTGGTGTGTGCATACATGTCTCTTTCATCACACACTCATCTCTAGTTTCACAGTATTTTTTGTAATACAAAATCCCTTGGCCTGAAGTTACTATGACAAGAGTGAACATGTCATAGGCAATGGGGAACAAAAAGGCTCCAGTGACATGACTCCTTAAAAACAAAGAGATTTACACCCCACTTTTCTCCTTGGAGGGGAACCTAAAGCAGTTTACAACAATATTCTCTCCTCCATTTTATTCTCATCCAGGGGTCATTTAGTAGAAAAAGAGGTGCAGGAGATCATTAGCATAACGCATTAGCATAACATATTTGCATATGCCACACCCCCTGACATCACCGGAAGTGTGCCAGAAGGCAACACCCACCACTCAGGTTCCACTGGACTGTTTTGGATTGCTAGCTATTGGAGGGGGGACGTGCAGATCTGTCCTCGCAGAGGAGGGAGAGCTTGTACCTGAATAAAACCTGGTCTTAAAGGTGCCACTGGACTGTTTTGGACCAGGGGGCCAGGGGGGGGGGCTCTGCAACTTACCTTCTTCTTGCTCTGACTGAGGGTTGCTGGGAGCAGAGGGTGGGGCTTGTTGCATGTGCCCGCCCCATGGGCTCTTTACTGCCGGAGCTCCGCTCCTGTGCGCTCCTGCAGGAAATGACCCCTGCTCATCACCACAACCCTGTGAGGTTGGTTAGGCTGAGAGTGTGTGTGACTGGCCCGAGGTCACCCAGCCAGCTTCCACAGCAGAGTGTGGATTTGAATCTGAGTCTCCCAGATCCCAATCTGACAGTCTTAAGTGCATACCACATTAGCTGACAACTGCGTGCTTCATGGATTAGAGCCACCAACAGGTTTATTCGGTTGTAGCGCACCAAAGGTCACACTTCAATAAACCTGAGCCTCTTCAAGATCCTTGTTGGGTTTGCTGCAGGAGACTAACATGTCTTCTCTACTGGAATTTGCAAATCTGGCCCTCTGTTCATATGCCTAGTAGAAGCCATAATCTTCAGTTCCAGATAACCTGCCTCGCCTGTGTTCCTCAGACCTCTTTACGTACTGAGCCCGATACTCCATGAAATGGTAACTCCAGACTCCACAGAGCCGTAAAAGTACTTAAGGATGATGTGGGGGCTGAAAAAAACCACAGCTAGCCCATGAGCTGTGGCACAGAGACCTATGAGGACTCAGGAGAAATATTTATCTAAAACCACGATCAAAACAGCAAACTGACAAAGGAGGCAGGAAGACAAAAGTCCGTTTCAGGTGATGGAGAGCCAACGCCAATCTGACTGGTGCATGGAACAAAGGCATCCCCATTTTGCTTTGTGCTCTAGCTGAAATGTAATCATTTCCTCCTCCAGGATTCTGCACTTGGGAATAGTCTTCAGAAATCAAGCTGCAACGTCTGATGTTTCCCATATCACAGGATTAAGCCTCTCGGTTTACCCTAATCCTATTCCCTTCAAATTTCCTGCTCACACACATTTTTAAATGTATCTGATTTAATTTATGGCTTAGGGAACACAGCCAACCAATCACAGCTTTAGGATGGGGGGGGCCCCCCAATAATACTTCAAGCGATGCTGAGATTTCCTGTCTATGCAGTTAGGTAATTTTAGATCTTGAATGCCTCCCTTGCTTTAGATGGCAATACGTATTACTTAATTTACTTCCAATCTGATGCACAGAATGAATGTTCAAGCAAAGCTTCTACCACTTATGAACAGCTTGTGGGGCAATGAGACCTGAATCCTAGGGTATCTTACTTCTTCGTTTAGGAACTGAGTTTGGGGTTTTTGTTAGGCAGGTGACCTCTCTCCCTATTGTTCCTGACTCATTGGTACTGCCACAATTGCTAGGAGGCTGGCTCTCGGGGTTCAGTGGTGAGCAGAAAACACTTTGTGCGTGCACAGAAGCACTTTCAATTGTCGCTTTCTTATGGGAGCGAGAAAAACTAAAGAGATGACGGGGGGACACAATAGAGGTTTATAAAATGATGCACAGGGTGGAGAGAGCTGACAAAGAGAACTTTTTCTCCCTCTCCCACAATACAAGAACTTGAGGGCATCCGATGAAGCTGATGGGCAATAGATTTATACAGTGAGCGATTAAAATGTGGAATACGCTGCCAAAGGATGTAGTGACAGTGACAGGCACAGGCAGCTTTAAAAGGGGGTTGGATAGATTCACGGAGGACAGGTCTATCAGTGGCTACTAGCCATGGTGACTAGAAGAGAAGAAGAGATTGGATTTATACCCCACCCTTCACTACCCAAAGGTGTCTCAGAGCGGCTTACAAACTCCTTTCCCTTCCCCTCCCCACAACAGACACCCTGTGAGGTGGGTGGGGCTGAGAGAACTCTGACACAAACTGCTCTTTTTCAAGGACAGCTGTCCCAGAGCTTGTGACTGACCCAAGGTCACATCAGCAGGTGCAAGTGGAGGAGTGGGGGAATCAAACCCGGTTCTCCCAGATTAGAGTCAGCACACTTAACCACTACACCAAACTGACTAAAGGGAGCCTCCAATCCCAGTGCCAGGAGGCAACATCAGGGGAAGGATTCAGACTCTGTGCCCTTTTGTTGGACCTCCAGAGGAAATGTTTGGCCATTGTGAGAGACAGGATGCTGGACTAGATGGACAACTGGTCTGATTCAGCAGGCCTTTCTTATGTTCTTGTATTCTGCTATGTAACTATTTCAACAAAATGTGGAAAATGAACTGATGCCCGATTGACACCACCTGGGACTTAACTCCAGGAATTCAGGACACACTTATTAGAGAATAAACCAGATAGAATGCATTGGGATTAACAACTGAGAAACATGTTTTGGATTGTGCAGTGGTATCTTTCCAGAGTTAGGCCCCCATTCACAGAAGCGTCCCCAGCTAAATCTCGTGGTTGGAACCTAATCCCACGTGTCCACTGTTTGTTCTTATCCTTCTGTGTTACTTAATCCCTTCTAAAGTACATCCCAAAATGGGGAAGAGAAGACAGTCCATCAACAGAGCAAGCCTCTGCATTTCTAGTTGGAAGAAAGTCCCACTATGTTCAGTGGAGGTTACTCCCAGATAAGTGTGCCTAGAACTGCCGTTTAACAGTGCAAGCCTAAACAGTTACACCCTCCTAAACTGATCGACTCCAATGCAGCTAATCTCTGTTTAGGACTACGCTTTAAATCGCCAATCCGTCTTTTACCTCTCCTTCTTTTACTTGGTTTGGAATGATATAAATGTGCTTCTGATTTCCCTACCTACACATGCAAGAGAGTATTGGAGACCCTGCTCCCGTTGCCCTGCCACTGGTGCACAACATTGGGTGTGACTGCAGCCCATTGAATGGTCATGGGCAGGTGTCCCTCCCATACTCTCAGGCACAGGGCTGGTTGGCTGGTTGGTTTGTGTGGGGGAGCCATTCATGCCAGGCTGGGCAGGGAGAGACCACTTTGCAAGCAGAAGCAACATGGCTCTGTCCAAAAGCCTACGGGGTGACCTGGGGCCACCGGACTCTCTCAGCCTGACCTACCTCACAGAGTTCTGGTGTAAGTAAAATTCCACAAAATTCCTATTGCACTGCATTGGTTTCTGTACGGAGTATACTCTTCCTATTGCACTAAGTAAAAAAGTGGACTGTAAATGAGGTAAATAGATAAAATGGTACAGGGGGAAGTCTGGGGTTACCAGTACCTGTTTGGCGAAATGCTGAGAGATTGGGGGGGGTGTGCCTGGGGAAGGCAGAGCTTGGGGAGGATGTGATATCACTTCCAGCTGATGCTCTAGATGCCCCCCCTCCCGTCTCTATGGCCTTTAGACCGGGGAACTCTTAGAGTGTCACTGTGTGAAGGCCATTTTTTCTCCTGCTCCTCATTTCCTTGGGGGCAAGGAATTTTAGGCTGGGGAGTAGTAATTCCCCACCTTGGGTGGATAAATGGGAGGCCCAGGGAATGCTGAATCTACTTTTCCACATATACTGTTGTACTGATCCTAACTAGGCACCGCATATATAGGAAATGAGGACAACCTATATAACTCACATATGATCGGGATAGGGAGCCCAAACTCAACCTACATGCTCTGTAATGAATGGAAACAATTGATGCTTATAATTAAGGTCCAATTTAAAAAGTGAAGGTAATATCTCATATACATATGGATTGTGTTCATACTGGCTTAGAGCCAGTGGAAGATTTCTGCTAATGGAAGGCAGGTGACCAGTTTTTACTAATTTCCCCCTCTCACTGAAGACCACAGACTGCCCCCTATGACAGGTGTTTTCTTGGAACTGAGGGGACACACAGGGCTTTTTATGATTTTGGAGATTGTTTGAATGATAAACCTTCCCCTCAGTTACCAGGTGTTCCTAAAGTAGCAATATACAGGAATGTTTTTGCTGCCATAAAGTAAGTCTGTGGGGTGCAAGTAGAATGCAGAGATCACTGAGGGAGAATTGGTATATAAACCACAAAGAAGATCTATTTATTTACAAGCTGGTTTGAAGGGACAGATCAGGAGCTCAGGCTTGAGCGTGTCGTTTGAAGTCTCCCCAGAGTTTACAGGTACAAACAGGCTTTCACTGACCATCCACTAACTTGGGATCCTCTCACGTAGGATTTGACCCATAGCAGCCCGACCTTTCCCAAGAGTCAGACTACACTGTACTAGGTCTGCTCGACATCCGCTCCAGTTCTCACAACCGGACCTCTCCCAGAGGTAGAGCTAGACCACTCCGCCACACGACTGGGCAGAGCTACCCTTCAGACGGTCTGCTCTTTTGCCGAGCCAGACCCAGACCCAGAGTATGGCTGCCCTGTCCCTGAGGCAGATCCTGAACGAAACTGCCTCTGTGCTTCCCTCCAATATCCCATCTCTTCTGTCTCCTTCTTGCTGAAGTGATTTTTGCTGATCTACCTGATGCTTGCACATTCTTATATGTTTAGTGTGAAATTCCTCTCTGGCACCTCATTCCAGGGGATTCTCTCTCTCTCTCTCTTGTCCCCATCGGCCCTATTGATGATCAACTCATTCTATAAGTGGCTAAAGATAATTGCCTTACAATCCTATCAAAACTATATTCATTCAATACATTATGAAACCAACTATTTTGACTTTCTGGACAGGGAAGAAAGGCAACCTGAGGGCAGCAGATTTTTCTAAAGGGGAAGGTGTTTGTGAGTGCAGGATTCTGGGGATGGAAAGTACTCTGCGCAGCCCCAGAGGCTGGCCTTCCCTCACAGGATATTTATTCAAGGCCGAATGTCTCATTACTTTCCTTTTGACTCATTTGGTCCCCATGTAGTTAATATTTAACAACATTGTTTGAAACAGAAAATAGGCTGAGAGACTGTTGGGTCAAGGTCAGTAGTCCTACAAGCTTTGGAAATAGGCTGCTTGTATAACTCCAAAATAAGCAACATCTACCCTCTTTTCTCCTGTATGCTCATTTATTTTTCCTCTATTGAAAATTATTATCCAGGCAGATGCACCTAATAACAGCATTGATTAAAAAGCAAAATCCCTTTAGACCAGCTAGCTGGTTAAACAAGCCCCTGTGTCTTGTTAATCATTGGAAGAAGGATTTTTTTAAAAAATTACAAATCAATAGAAAAACATGTAATTGGTGCTTTTCTTAAGCTCCGTGATCCAGCTCATCTGCACTCTGCTCTGTCTCGAAATAATAAGGATTTTCAGTACTGTGGGCATACATATTCCTAGCTACAGAATACATTCACACCAGGCGCACACTGATTTTTCAACCCGAGTCTACAAAATACTTTAAAATAGATCCAGGTGGGGAGCCATGTTAATCTGAAGTAGTAGAACAAATTTAGAGTGCAGTGGCACCTTTAAGACCAACAAAGGTTTATTCAAGGTATGAGTTTTTGTGTGCAAGGCACACTTCCTCAGTTACATTGAAACGGAAGCTAACAGTTCAAATATATAGGCAGATCCTCTACAGAGGCAGATGCATCTGCCTATACATTTGAACTGTTAACTTCAGGATGCATCTGCCTCTGTATTTGAACTGTTTCTATTTCAATGTATCTGAGGAAGTGTGCATGCCCACGGAAGCACATACCTTGAATAAACCTTTGATGGTCTTAAAGGTGCTACTAGGCTCAAAATGTGTTCTACTACTTGAATGTTCATAATGTGCTGTTTGCAGCCCTGTCCGTGGTGAGCATTGCATGCACATTTCAATAGCTGGAATTCCGGGGCAGAAAAGAAACTGGTACAGACTGGTGGCCAGCTGGGAACCTCCCTTCTCCTGCTTGGAGCCCTCACATAGCACCAGTAAGAAATTTACACAGCAAGGTGAAGCAAGGTGGTCCATGCAGAACCCTACTTAAGTCCATTCTGTGGGACTTATTCCCAGGAAAGTATTTTTAAAATGGCACAGTTAAACTCCTCTCTAATCTGCAGGTTTCCCTATAATTAAATAGGGGAGTGGGGGTGTTGTTTTCTTTTCAGCACAAATAGTCTCTGTTTAGGGTTGCCAACCTCCAGGTAGCACCTGGAGATTCCCTGGAATTACAATTGTTCTGCAGACAAGAGAGATTAGCCCCCCTGGAGAAAATGGCTATTTTGGAAGGTAGGCTCTATGGTATTGTGTCCCCCCCACCCCAGGTAAGGTTGCCATCTCTGGGTGGGGAAATACTTGGAGATTTGGGGGTGGAGCCTGGAGAGGGTGGGATTTGGGGAGGGGAGGGACCTCAGCAGGATACAGTGCCAGAGTCCACCCTCCAAAGCAGCCATTTTCTCCAGGGGAACTGATTTCTGTCATCTGAAGCTCAAGTGTAATAGCGGGAGGTCTTCAGGCCCCCACCTGGAGGCTGGCACCCCTGCCCCATGTCTGTTCCCTCTCCAGACCTTCTCAGGTTC
Organism: Gekko japonicus; assembly: GCF_001447785.1. Classification (NCBI taxonomy): domain Eukaryota; kingdom Metazoa; phylum Chordata; class Lepidosauria; order Squamata; family Gekkonidae; genus Gekko; species Gekko japonicus. The sequence goes on along the minus strand of NW_015163724.1, from coordinate 37,763 downwards.
CATCCCCAAATCTCCAGGAATTTTCCGAACCAGAGGTGGCAACCCTAACTCTGCTCCTTGCAGGGGAATCTGGCCTTATAAACATGTGTACTCTAGTCACAACTGACACGCCCCCATGTTTGTTTTAGTATTTGAACTTCATTTTGAACCAGGAAGGGTCTGGTTCAAATATATTTTCCTCAGTCATAAACATACTAGGTGGCCCATCATGTTATACTGGAGAAGCAGCAGCATCCAGGGAGGATTCCTGCTCCCACCGCTAAGCCCAGGGGTAGGGAATGCGATGTCGTTACTGGAGGGAGTCAGGAGGTGGCCGTGCTGGGGTCACGACAGCAGAACTGAGCCAGGTACGCAACTCCTGAATGCAGAGCAGAACTTGGCACCAGTAAGTGAGGTCATGATGGAAGATACCACTGGCAGGGGAAGGATTAAGGACTTCCTTCCCTGCCAGTCCTTCACCTTAGAGCCTCTCCTCAAGCAAGGGGCGGGGCTTCGTCGTGTGCCCCGCCCCCCGCACCTCACCTGGGGGAACTGCAATCCCCCGCGTTCCCCCCCGAAATGACCTCTGGGTCATGATGGAAGATACCACTGGCAAGGGAAGGATTAAGGACATCCTTCCCTGCCAGTCCTTCACCTCAGAGCATCTCCTCCAGCAAACCGTTATCACCGTGACCTCTTGCAGGGTTTGCCTAAGGATTAACGGGGAAAAGCACACGCCAATGGCGTCTTCTGCAATGACCTAAATAACTCCCTCCGGACCATTTCAGTTTGGAGAAACGGAGTTTGGGGGGAAGTCTGGAATTACTCCGCATGCTTCAGTCTGGAGGAGGAACTGCTAATGAAGGAATTGAGGATGACACACGAGTCACATATGACTTCATGACTGTTCTCGGATTGGATTGGTGGCCCCTTATCCTGTGAACTCTGTCTTGTGGAAAGCAACCCTATGAATGCACTAGATAAACACCATAATTATTATCTCTCACATTGCAGTACTTCCTTTGCTCCTCCCTACTCAAATAATTTCATGCTATCCGTATCTGTCCGAAGCTCTAAATAAGTGCTTTCCCCCTTCTGTTTTTATGATAAAACAAACACTTTTATTATTTTGAACTTGGAAATTATAGCTGGCTCCAGTCCACTGCTACAAGGAAGGAGCTGCTCGTTGTATCAGGAATACAATCCAAATAGTGATGGGATTCTCAGTTAGGGTTGCCAACCTCCAGGTGGAGACTGGAGTTCTTCCAGAAATACAACTGACGTCCAGGCTACAGATGAGTTCCCCTGGAGAAAATGGCAGCTTCGAGTGGTGGACTGTATGGCCGTCACACCTCTGCTGAACTCCTTCCTCAAACTCCCTGCTTCTCAGGCTCCACCCCCAAATCTCCAGGAATTTTCTAGCCCAGAGTCGGCAATCCTAGCTGTTGACTGCAGTACTATTTGTCCAGGTAATTTAGACTGGTTCTATGGGAGGAATCTTGCTACATTCTCAGCTAATGGATAGCTTGGCAATGAAATGGGAAACCAAGCCGGGCTATCCTCTGTCATGTGTTCTCTCTGCATTCATGACAGAGGCTCTAGCAGCTGCTATTAGACTAAACAAACAGATTTATGGAGTCCAATGATCTTTAGATCAAGGTGGTCAAAATCTCACAAATTTCTGTACAATTAGGCTTCGGTCACAAGGAGCATTAGCCATGCTACAGAGACGGAAGACAGGCGGATTTTCCGGGCACGATCACAGTCACATCTGGGAAACGTAGAGCTCCCGTGGCTCACCCGAGGCTTCCCGCCGAAGATGCGGGGTAAAAAACTAGTACCTCCGAGGTACTAGTTTCCGGAAACCGTGGGGCAAGGGTGGGCGTCTGATCACGTTTCCGGTGGCATCCGGCGTCCGCCCATGTCCCGTCGCGAAAAGGTTTTTTCCCCCCCAAGTCTCCACGGGATCCGCACAAGAACCCAACGGAGCATGCAAACACTTGGGTTTAAAACCCCCCCCACCCCCGCTGATCCGCTTCTTTGCACGCCGCAGGAGTGAGTATGATCGGCACCTCCCCGGCACCTCCCCCCAACCACGGGACATCGGCAGGACATTTGATCCCGCTGCCACACGGTAGTTCACTCCGGGGCAAACAGCCACACCTCCCCACCACGATATCCGGCCCGTGTAACCGGGGCCTTAGAAGGCCTTCTCTGGTTAGAGAGACACCAGAGGGAGGGTGTAATGGCACAGACATTTAGAACCTGGCAGTGACTTTCAATATGGGGTAACCGTAATGGGCTCTTCCTACCCATATCTTCTTTGGTACCAGCTTTGTGCAGTCCCAGGTTTAAATCAAATCGGGATGCTGCAGTTTCCTTAGACTGGAAAAAAAACCCTATATTAATAAGCGTAGGGAGGGGGTAGGTGATTATAACTTGTACAGAGATTTTTGAAAGATCCCGTGGTTGGATTTGATCATGACTCTAACACTTCCACGTTAGCACTTTTCAGTTCTGGGACCACACTTGACTTCACACAATTTGTCTAAGTGGGAACATCTCTCTCTCTTTTTTTAATT
>NW_015163724.1:15892-35161 GCF_001447785.1 Gekko japonicus | reverse complement strand
TTAAGGTGGGCGTAAATTCAACCCTGTGCATTCCCAGCTGCCTCTAGCCTTTGTCTTGGAGGCAGACAAAACTCATTTGGGGGACCTCATGAGTCTTGGATAGAAGAGCAGGTCTTGGTGCCAAGATTGGGGGGGGGGGAGACTGCCAAAAATTTATTCGTGATGCCAACATAGAAGACCACAGTAGGCTGAAAATGGTTACTGGGAACAGTTTCATGTTCAGATTGGAAGATAATTATCCCCTCATTTTGCCTAAAATAAACTCTACATAATGGCAAAGTAAAACAGCAGTATATTCATCAGCATCTCAATGAGGGTTGCCAGCCTCCAGGTGGTGGCTGGAGATCTCCTGGAATCACAACGGATCTCCAGGCAAAAGAGATCAGTTCCCCTGGAGAAAACGGCTGTTTTGGAGGGTGGACTCTGTGGAATCCTATCCTTGTTGAGCTCCCCCCCTCTCCAACTCCTCCCTTCCCCAGGCTCCACCCCCAAAACTCCAGGGATATAGCAAGCCAGAGTTGGCAACCCTCATCTTGATCAAAATGGCAGACCCTGGATACTTCATGTCCAGCTGGTCAGAATTTGATTCCACATCGTCTGTGGTCAGAGAAAGCGATTGCCTCTTGTGAAGAGCTCGGGATGTGCAGCCTTTCCCAGTAAGGAAGCCTCTGACTCAGCCGCCAGCCTCAGCTCAGAGAACCTCTTTACTGACATGAGTCACACTTCATAACCCTTAGGACTGGGAGTCATGGCAGATGGAGGAATCAGCAACATATGTCTGGGAATAAGTTCACACCCTTTGCTTTGAATGAGAAACAAGAATCCAGTTTTGTTTAAGACATCTGAGAGGGTGAGGAGGGAGGACCTTATTGAGGAACTGAGAGATGGCACGGAGAAGCAATTGGGTCTGCTGGGGGCATTGGCTGATGCCAAGACTGTTCCTAAAGGAGGAAGGATTGACGTCTCACCTTCATGGGTCTGCAGCTATTGGGTAGTCAATGAGAAGGGGTGGACATTCATGGGTATTCGTTTGTGTACAATATCTCTTGTGACTAAGGGGGCTTCCAACAGACTATTAAAAAGCTGGGAAATATACATGTTGCCCTAGTTACACAGAATGTATTGAGAGGCTTGTAGGAAGAAGATGAAGATGAAGAAGAAAAGGAGGAGGAGGAGGAAGAAGAGCAAGAAGAAGAAGAAGGGGCGGAGGAGGTTTTTATACCCCACCCTTTCTCTTCCTTAAGGAGCTTACAGTCACATTCCCTTCCTTTCCCCACAGCAGGCACCTTGTGAGGTAAGCTGGGGCTGAGAGAGTTCTGAGAGAACTGTGACCAGCTCAAGGTCACCCAACAGGCCTCATGTGGAGGAGTGAGGAATCAAACCCAGTTCTTCAGATTAGAGTTCACCGGCCTTAACCACTACGCCATGCCGGCTCTCCAGGTAGCTTGCTGTCCTGTTATACAAGGATGAAAGGTCAAAAGTGTAAATACTGAAAAGAGCTATAGTATTAATCTGATCCAGGAACTGGAATGGAAAGACCAAAAACTTCTTGAGCTTGAGAATGACTTGGGTGCAGCAAATGAACGTGAAGACTCTTCGGAAAAAGAACTTGTGAAGTTGAAAGGAAAATTTACTAAGTCAGCAGCTGAAGCAGAAAGTGTGCAAAAATCTATGCATGAAACTGTTGAACAACTAAACCAACAAGAGCAGCAAGTTGCACTCATGCCATCTGAACAAATTTAGCGTCCAGTGGCAACATTAAGACCAATAAAAGTTTATTCAAAGTATGAGCTTTCGTGTGCAAGGCACACTTTTTCAAATACATTGCATTTCAAATAAGTAGTTTTTCAAATAAATACATTTTCAAATACAAAGCTCATACCTTTGTTCTGTTGCTTCAGAACAACATGGCTGACTACCTGGATCTATCTTCATGCCATCTAAACTAGACTAACGAAGAACTACCTTGACAGCCATGGAGAAGAAATTGAAAGAGAGAGAGAGTAAAGGATAGCAGCTGATTGAGGTCAAATCCAAACTTGAAAAGGCTATAGCGAAAGAATTGAATCCTTGGGAGATCGTTCTTCACAGCTGATGAAGACAAAGGATGAGCTGCAGTTAATAGAAAAAACAGCAAGAGGAGTGACTTCAGCTCATCAAGTCAAACAGCTTCTCAACTGCAGGTGAACATGGAGCAAGCAACATGGAAGGCTGGAGGAAGGCAATGGGATGCCCACCAAAACCAGGCCAAGCTGAAAAAGGTACAAGACAAGTTAAGCAGCCTGGAGAAGAAAACAACAGCTAGCCAAAATCAGTATAAGGACTCGCAAACAACACCACATGAAAAACAACAACAACAACACAGTCTGAGATGGTTGCCAAGCACAATCCAGCCATCAAAAGTCTTAAACAACATCTTCAGGAAACGGAGCAGTGCTTGGCATAAAAAACAAGAAGTGATATGGGGGGGGGGAACAGACAGGTGGCAGAGTTAAAAAAGGAAGCAGGGCATGCAAAAACTGCAGAAACAGGTGAAGATGTTTTGTGGACGGTTGAGCAGGTAACCAAAGAGAAGGATGACCTTCAGAAAGAGGAGATGTAGACTCTGGCTTCAGGGGAGGATTCCAAATGAGCCAATCAGAAGCTCCAGAAGGACTTGGGTACCTTTAAACAGAACAGCATGAAGAATAAAGTCGAAGGCATTCCTTTTATTCCTGGATGCAGAAGGAAAGAAAATGGAAGAGATGAGAAGAGGAACTAGAAGTACTGAAGCTGGCAGAGGCCGAGAAGTCCTAGCAGCTCTGCAGCCTTGCAAGAAAAGAATGTTAAAGAAGGCAAATGTGAAGTCATCAGAAGCTGAATGGACAGATCCATCCTCAATAACCAGTTGTTAGAGATGAAAAAGAGAGAATCCAAGTTAAGAAAAGGCATTGATGATGAGAGAACTTTTTTACAGAAATCCATCAGTATTACTATTGCCTTGATCACAGAGAGATAAAGAACTAGAAAGACTCAGAAATGAGGTCACAGTACTTCCATGGAGAAAATGCCACTGCAAGGAGTTTGTGTTCTGTAGACCAGTCGCTGGAGTTTAATAAATTGAAACTGGAACCTGGAGCAAAAGCTTGCGAGAGCCAGAATCTGCATCCCAGCTCCTGAGGCTCAGATGACATAGCTGGTGGCCCCATCCAGGATGAAAACACCCAGGAAAGCCAGTGTATGATTGACTTCCTAAACTCTGTAACAGTAGATCTTCAGTGGAAAAACGAAGAACTGCAACTGAAAGCAGAAAAGATGTTAGGCAGCTCTCAGCGGCAATGAGAAAGATATTATTCACTAGGGCAGTGAGGAAGAAAACTCTACTGAGAAGAAGCCTCCACCCTTTCTGTGACATTTGTGGCTGCTTTGATCTTCGTGTCACCAAAGATTGTCCAACTCAAGCGCAGGAACCAGACGAGCCTCCACATTCGACTTACTGTGGCAACGGAAAAAAAAGAGCACCCCTATTGTGAAATCTGTGAGGGGTTGGGGCTCTGCGTGACCAACTGCAATGACAACAAGACCTTCTTGTGCAGTCGCAGACCAGGGAATGTTAATCCAGTACATTTTGGGCTCCATCTTTGAAGAAAGTGGATTTTAGACCCTGACTCTGTGTAGTCAGCCAATAGAAATTGTGACTTTTGCTGAGACTGCAATAATGCAGCACTGAGTGATTGTTGTCTGCTTGGAGGAGGAGGAGGAGGAGATTGGATTTATACCCCGCCCTTCACTTGGAGTCTCAGAGCGGCTTACAAACTCCTTTCCCTTCCCTGTGAGGTGGGTGGGGCTGAGAGAGCTCTGACAGAAACTGCTCTTTTTCAAGGACAGCTGTGCCAGAGCTTATGACTGACCCAAGGTCACATCAGCAGGTGCAAGTGGAGGAGTGGGGAATCAAACCCGGTTCTCCCAGATTAGAGTCCGCGCACTTAACCACTACACCAAACTGGCTCTCTACACCAAACTGGGAGGGAAGGCGGCCTGGTACAGCCCAGTTTCATCAGCTCTCAGGGTCGGTACTTGCAAGGGAGGCCACCATGGAAGGCTCTGCAGAGGAAGGCCATGGCAGACCACCTCTCTTCCTCACTCACCTTGAAAGCCCCTTGCTGCAACTTGACAGCACTCCATATGCACACATATGCCTTTGGTGCATTTCCCCCCTCCAAGTTACAGACAGCATTTGGCACATGAGTAAAAGTCAGTCTTATTTAATTTGTTTGAAATCTGGAGTAATGAATATATATATAGCTATAGAAACAAGACAAAGCAGGGGAATCAGTATTAAACTTAACATGTGCATGTGTCCTTTAATAATATGATTATTCTCTTGTCTCTCACACACAAAAGAGCTATAGTGTGTGCCCTCTGCCAGCTTTGGTGGTATCCCTGCATTGATATCCTTCATGATCGCGCACACACAAAGCTGCAGAATAGCCTGTTGCCCTGCTCACACAAAATGGCAGCCGTGCAGAGTTGGATCACTGTGAATGTAACATTTGAAAAGGTCTTTTTGAAACCCCATGTCTTATGGATGTGTATAGTTGTGGTAGTGCAGAAACTGGTGCGAATGAACTTTCCATTGAAGTTCCAAGTCTCTGAAAAGTTTTAAATGGACTCTATATAGTAGTGATAGTTAAAGAGCCACCCAAAAAAATTGTTCCCAAAGCAAAATGTACGTTGTTTTCAGCTGCTGATTTGGGATGCTGAAGAAAGCAATGGGTTTCCAAATAGTTATGGATCCAAAGTACAAAAGAAACAAGTGTCTTGGTACACCGAAGTCTGGATTTCTGAGCAACAGCATGCCAGTGAAGACAGCTGTGTGCCAGAAGGTGCTTGGACAGGAAGCAATAATAACAAGCAGCTTATTGGAGGGTTAACTGATGTAGTTAGTCCAGTTCCTACTGGTTAGCAGAGTGCTTAAATAAAGCTACAAACCATAGCAGTGTTACTTTACCAGGTTACTCAGCTTATAAAGCTACACAGATTCATGTTGCAAGTTTAGAAGAGAAATACTTCTCTCTTTATTTGAGAAGTACACTATGGATAGCAAAGAGTAGGGACAGGATAGAGTACTAACTTGCTAAGGATGGAAGCAGATGGCAAGAGGGCCATCTGCCTCATGGTGCCAAGAGAGGACAGCATGTCATCCCTCTTGGTGTGTGCAGGAAGAAGGGGGAGCTTCCTCTGAGCGAGTGAATGGAAGGAAGGAAATTGTCCCTGAGAACACAATCTACATTTCAGAGGAGACAGTGGGAGAAGAGTCAACACAAGAAGAAAGGTTAGTGTGCCCATCTAGCTATCTAGTCTCTTTCGCCACGAAGTCCAGAGGCTGAGGCAGGGACATTGCACCTGGAACTTCCAACACAGCTCTTTCGTAGGGGATAACAGTAATGCAGTTGCACAAAATGGGGAAGGATATGCAATAGTTTGGTTGGTGAGGAACAGCTTGGCACCCTGTGAAAATACCACAGTGGGCACTGCTTTGATGGGGAGAGACCAAAAGATGGAACCAGTGAGCCCTTAGATGGGGATGGCTAAGCAGCAGGCTGGTATCGCGAGCAAAAGAAAACAGGGTAGCCCTTTGAACTGAGAATGAAAATCATGCCCACGCTAGGTTGTGAATCAGCATGCAAACTAGCCATTCTGAAAGTCCTGCCTTCTCCCAAACCACATAATCACTTTTGCAGATGTCCGAAACATATGTCACTTTTTGGCAAGGTAAAACAATCCGGGGGAATAACGGAAGATTTTTGCACTCCCCTAGTGATGATCATTAGTGAAGAATGCCAGGTCAGATGCACAGAAGAAACACCAAATTTTAAAAAGCTATCTGGAGCCAAAGATTGTCCATCACCCACTAGTTTGGTTCTCCATTCAGCTGCAAACTGTGCATAAACACAGTCAAGTGTTTGGCAGACTTCATTCATATTCAGAAATTCAAACAGGCAACCATTCTTCTTTTCCCACTCACCAAGTCTCCAGTTCTCTGAATGGAAAACCACCCTGCTACTATACGGGCAGAAATGTGTATCTTGGTTTAGGAAGTCTTCAGTTAAAATCCAATTCATAAGCCAGTGGTGTTTTTCAGACTGCAGCCACCTTTTGCGTTTTCGCGCATGTTGTGCCACTTCTGATGATCGTGCTACTAGTGGGATCAGTTCAGACTTCCCCTCATGGGTTCCATCTATTCTGTCCCCCCCCCCTTTTGCACATGCTCTGAAGCCTCTGAGCATTTCAGCAGCCGTGTTTGCTCTGCCTATTTATTTATTTATTTATTATTCACATTTTTATCCCGCCCTCCCCGGAGGCTCAGGGCGGCAGAAGGCTTCCTTTACATTAGAGAAGTCCCATTTACTCTTGTGTAAAGTGCACTAGGCTCTCAAAAAGCAACTCTGAAGCACAAAAGATAATGTATTAGCTCAATCACTTGGCCCTTGACAGTTTTAAATGGAAAACATTAAAAGAATGTGACAAAAAGAAGAAGGGTTTTCCCCACTGGGGAGAAAGGTGCGAAGGGTCACAAGACAATCTGGTGGCTCTTACATGAGAATAGCCCCATTGGCTTCGGTATGCAAGAGCGGGGCATGATCCAGCTTTCGCAGGCTGGAGAGAGAGGCAGAGAGAGGAGACCAGACCAGACCGGACACACACACACACACACACACACACACACATGGCAGAGCAAAGAGGAAGGTGCTCCCAATGGGAATGACGTCTTGTTTCAGTGCAGGAGTCTTCCATCATTGAAATGTTTCTCCACTGGGATGCACATTAAAAACAACAGGAACAACAACAACACCCACACCTGCTCTCCCTTTCTCGGCGGTTTTTGGTAGGTGGGTCGTGTGGGAAGTCACCAATGTGAAAAACTTAGTTCAGGTTACAAACAGAGTCTTTGTAGGGAATACATTTCGCTTTGGAAAAAAATGCAGAAGAAACCAGTTTTATTGAATGTGGAAAAAATGGGGAAGATATGAGACAGAGGTGGGATGTTTACAAATTCAGCTGAGCACAAGGGAAAACACGCTAACATCGGGCAATGCAAGTGGATTTTTCAGGCAATGTGAAAGACACCCTTTCCACATACAAGACATTTCTGCCTTACGTACCAGGAGAGCTTTCCACATGCAGTCCTCCTCCTATGTACAGTGGCCATTCTGTGTGTACAGGCCAATTAGTATATTTTCCAGCTTTGGTATGAGTGAGCGCATACCTGCAACAAATCTGAGTTTTTGGTCACACCTCCTGAAACTGGGAAATACTCACATAATGCCCATTCACACAAATTGACAACAACACGTAATGGGAGGATCTCATGTAGTGCCCTTTCTTTGTGCGTGAGGTAGTAATGCCTGAAATGTCACTGCTGAAAAAGTCTGTTGTAATATCCAAACTCAAGCCCAACTAGAAGAGAAGAAGAAGAGATTGGACTTATACTCCACCCTTCACTACCCAAGGGAGTCTCAGAGCAGCTTACAAACCCCTTCCCCTTCCCCTCCCCACAGGAGACACCCTGTGAGCGGGCACGTAGCCAGGATTTTTTTTTAGTCAGGGGGCATTTAAATTTCTTGGGGGACACTGGTTAATTGAACAGAAGGTAATTGAATTAAAGTTAAATAGACTTCTTGGGGGAAATAGAGAGGTGCTGTCTGACTCAACGGGGCCACCGTAGCTGGCCCTTTGTGCCAGACAGCTGCACAGGAATATCTGTCTCCTTCCCCACATGTGCCGCTACTCAGGGGGCTGGGCTGGATGGGAAGTTGTGGGGCCTTGCCAAAGTCGAGGGGCCTAGCCCCGAGATGCCCCACTGTAGCTATGGGCCTGCCTGTGAGGTAGGTGGGGCTGAGAGAGCTCTTTCCAGAACTGCCCTTGAGAGCACAGCTCTGACAGAACTATGGCTTGCCCATGGTCATCCAGCAGCTGCAAGTGAAGGAGTGGGGAATCAAACCCGGTTCTCCCAGATTAGAGTCCGCGCAATTAACCACTACACCAAACTATAAGTCAGCTTTGAGGTCCTCATGACCACATGTTTCCCAGGTGCTTAAAAGTATGTTCTTGTGACATCTGAAAGGAATCTAATTCACACAGACCAGAACTTCACCGAGGCTTCCCAGCACAGCTGCTTATTTATTTATTTATTGGTTTGCTTCATTTAGGCCCCAACCTTTCTCCCCAATGGGAACCCAAAGCGGCTTACATCATTCTCCTCTCCTCCATTTTGTCCTCACAACAACCCTGTGAGGTAGATTAGTCTGAGAGTGTGTGACTGACTCAAGGTTACACAGCAGTCTTCCAAGGCAGAGTGAGGATTTGAACTCCCAGAGACTAGTCTCACATTCTAACCGTTATACCACGCTGGCTCTCAAGATATGTTTTGAGTATCTTGGAAGATACATCGGTTACGGTGTTCTCTTTAATAAGGAGAAAGGAATTCTTTATTTGGGTTGTACTTTTCGGAAGTATCACCTTACTTTGGAGGCCTCCTTCCTTATCCCAAAAAGGAGAATAACTTTAAAAAAAAAAGTTAAAAAGTTAAATTGAAGTCACAGATAGTATCACTTCAGAATTTTTAGGAATATAGGTCAGCCCACGCTCAGTTTCCTAAATAATAGGAATGACTTAATGTTTGAGCTGTTGAATATCAGTAACAGGTTTGAAGCCTGTTTGACTTTATGCTTTTTTCTTTAGTCACGAGCTATGCTTAATTGCTAAAACACAAAGTGCCAATACTTCCCTTGAAGACACATCTTTTGCCCTGGAAACCATGGCGTCAATCCCAGATGCGTGGGGGCTGCCTGTGGTTGACTCAATGGTGAGCGGGAGGCGGGGGGGGGGGAGATTCCCACACTTCTTGTCACTTCATATATTCCAAGACTGTTTCCAGGGGCTAAGCCCTGGCTCCTGGTCAGCTCTGGCCATGAGGTTTGAGTTTTCCAGATGAACCAAACCGAAATACAAACATCAGATGGATGCTTAAAGCCACACACAAACTGAGGACAGGCCGAGGAATAGTAGAAGGATTGTACAAACCCAGGAGGATCAGCTTTGGCATTATAATCCCTGTGTTTGCATGGAAGATGGACTGCAGCAGCCCACCAACCTGAGCCAAAGCCTTGGAATAGTTGAGACATCCCTCTACTGAAGACTGGTTTAGCAGTCACTTTCTTGGACCAGGAACCCTGAGAAACCAGTTTGGAAAAAAGAACTAGCAGTGCAATCCTAAGAACAGAGGGGTGCATCCAACCATCATTTCAGGAGTCTCCCTCCAATCTAAGGAGTCTTCCTCCAATTTCTGTGGCTCTTCCTTTAATGGAACAAACACTCCAGTTGGAACAAGTCTCCTCTGGCTGGAGGAAGGCTTCAGACTTCGCTCAGTGGAGTGGCAGGATCGTGGTAGGATTATGGGTGCCGACTCCAGGTTGGGAAAATCCCTTGAGGTTTGGAGCGGAGTCTGGGAAGGGTGGGGTTTGAGGAGGGGAGAGATCCCAGCCAGGTATATAATTTCCAGCAGCCATTTTCTCCAAAGGAATCGATCTCTGTCGTCTGGAGATCAGTTGCAAACCCAGGAGATCTCCAGCCAACCCCCCAGCAGCTCACACCACCAAAGTTCACTGTGGGGAAAAAAAGTATCTATTACAGTTAACAGTCCACAAACACTGCTTCTTCTTTTATTCCCTTATTTTACTTCATGCAATGCTGCTTCTGCTTCCAAACAACAACTATAGATTTCCTAGGCTAGTATTCCGTTTCCCCGATTCTGAGTCTGAACATCTCGAACATGTTGAGAAATAGACTAATTTATGGTTTTATATCTGCTACACACGCAATACATGGACTGTGCACACATCTGTATACCATAGGCCTAGAGGAAACTGTTTGCATCACCTACTGTGAGAGAATTCACATAGGGAACACTTGCCTGCATTTCATGTTAATGTAGCTTGCACACATTCAGCTCAAAGGCTCATGGGAAGAAGAAGCACATGTTAGCCATTGTGAGCAGAGACAACAACCAAAGAAGGAGAAATTCCCCATTGCTGAAGAGACGAGATGTCACGCAGAACACGGACCTGATCTGCATTTGAATTGCAGCCAGATGGTATTCCATGAGATAGAGTGTAGTATTTCAAATATTGGCCCAACCCATAGAATACCTGCCCCTTTCTACATGCACCAATGAGGGAGGTCATGGGATGGACTTGTAAGTAGGTGGGATTGCAGTTTGGCAAGGTGCCACCCACCTGGAGATTCAACTATAAAACGCAAAGACCATGCTTTAGGTCCTGGGCTAGCCACATTCTACCACCAACGCAAAGACCATGCTTTTGGGCTAGCCACCTCTCCTCTCATCAACTCCTTTATACTTTGAATTCCTTTCTTGCTATGCAACAATCCTTTCTGTCTATTATGGATCTCTTTGGACTGCAGCCAAGGAGATCCACACACACACACACACTTGACCAGCTGGTTCTGGAACAGTGTGATTTAGGTAAACTTCTAGACACTATTCTCTGACCCTTTAATTTTCATTGCAACAGACAAGACTTCTAGAAACAGGCAAGTATGAACCGATTTTCCTGCCTACCTCCTAAAATAAAAGAAACTATTTTATTTCTGTAATTCTAAAGGAACCTTGAGTGTATGCTGATGTGAGACTGATTATTTTGTGTGTATGTGACGTTAATATTGCTCAGTAAAAAGACTTTGTTTTGGAAAGACACCCGTCTCGTCTCCATTACTGGAACTCTGGGTTCAGACACGACCTCCGTAAACGCTGGCCAGGACTCACGTTAAATTTAGTTAGCCTCTACTGTAAATAAAGCAGTTGGTGTAACAAACATCTGCCACATAAGTCTACCTCTTAATTCCATGCAATGAACAGAAGGAGTTTAACAGAGATTTCTGGATGCCTTCTACAGTGCTCTGTATTTTAGGGTTGAGTGAAACAAGTAAATACTTGGACCATATTAGCTGATTAATCCTTTGCTATTAAACCAATCAATAAACATCATATTAAAAGGACATTGGCTTTTTGAGATATCAGAGGTAGTGCAAACTCATTTTTTAACAGAATCTGCCCTCCTAAATTGCCGTCTCTTCCAGGGGAAGTGATCTCTGGAGGTCAGCTGTCATTCTGGGAGAACCCCAGGCGCCATCTTGAGGTGGGTAAGCCTGTCTGGAGCAGAACAGGGCTAATTCAGCCCCAGTGTCTGGAACCTACCAGATAGATGGGAGCAGGAAGTGTCCCCAACTCTCATTCTTGACAGGTACAAGAAGGGTGCTCCTAAACCAGAAGCAAGAAGGGTGCTCCTAAACTGGAACTCTGCCCATTATTATTATTATTATTACTATCATCATCATCATCATCATCATCATCATCATCATCATCATCATCATCATCATCATCATCATCATCATCATCATCATCATCATATTTATACCCCGCGCTCCCCGCGAACGGGCTCAGGGCGGCTTAAAAAGCGTCAGTTACAGGGGTTCCTTCCCAAACTTGGCTCCAGGTTCTTTCCCCTCTGTCCTTCTTTCTTGTTACTGTTGATGTCATCTCTCTCTTTAAAAATCAAGGGTTTGACCAAATTATCTTGCAAGTGATGACTTACAGATAGGAAACATGTTTCTGGAATTCCAAAATGATGGAAACGTATGCCGGATTTAACTTGTAGGAACAAGAAGAAATATGAATGTGTCTCGACACCAAGCCAGTGTATTTGTCATGGTTGTGAAGACAAAACGCGTGCATGGAAACCAAGTCCTTATGTAGCAATTTGGACAGAAAGTTTTCTGAGAACCCAATGGCCAAAAGGCAAAAGGCAAGTGAGAGATGTAACAGTGGACTGGAACCAGCCAGCTTTTTCACTCAATCTCACCTAAGTCCCCTGCTCATTAAAGCCCCCATCCCACATGGCTTTAGTATATGAAGGTCCCATGATCCCCACCACAGACATTTGTCATGGCCAAAGAGGACTCGTTTTTCTTTTTCACCAGCAGAGAAGCTGGTTGGATCCAACTCAGAGCTTTTGGTGCTGAAATATCAATGGCTCTGCCTTGCCTATACTTTGAGTGGTTTGACTGACAGTTTGGTGTAGTGGTTAAGTGTGTGGACTCTAATCTGGGAGAACCAGGTTTGATTCCCCACTCCTCCACTTACAGCTACTGGATGACCCTGGGCAAGCCATAGTTCTAGTAACAATTGATTGGCACAGGAATGAGATAATACGGAGAACAAGAAAAACTGTGAAAAAGTGACGCTTAATATATGTCTTTAAAAAATCATAGAAAAGTGAACAAAAATAATATACATAATCATAAAAATCATAGAAAAATATATTGACGGTGATCTCCGGAATGTCTTGCCATTTCAAAGGAAGATCTTCTTCTGAACAAAGATGTAGGACAAAAAATGTCTCTCAGTGATTCATATCCTCTGGTGATGTCTCACAATTATCAAGGAAGATTTTCAATGTTCGTAACAGATGTAATGTATAGTAGAACCTGCCATAGGCTAAGATGATTGTAATGCTCCTGTCAGAGCTGTTCCTGAAAGAGTTGTTCTTGAAAGAGAGCAGTTTCTGTCAGAGCTCTCTCAGCCCCACCTACCTCACAGGGGGTCTGTTGTGGGGAGGAGAAGGGAAAGGAGTTTGTCAGCCACTCTGAGACTCTTGAGTGAAGGGCGGGGTATGTCCAACCTCCTTGTCCTTGTTGTCATCGTCCTCCTCCTCCTCCTCCTCTTCTTCTTCTTCCATATCACGGTGGCATAGCCTTTGTGGTTGGCCCAAGGATACCCTTCCTTCCCTTTTCACCAGCAGAAATGCTGATTGGATCCAACCCACTATCCAAATTTGCTGGTATTTGGTCTGAATTGATAATAGTCTTTAAAACCTAGTATATATTATGGGGTGTGTGTGTGTGTTGTGTCTATTTGCTTTGACACACACTTCACATTAACCCCCCCTCCTCCTCCTGCAGTCCCCTCCTTTCTCTGACTGGTATGCTGAGTTGTACAAGGATCATTGTAAGATCATTGTGGAGATGGGTGGGCATTTTCAACAGCAGCTTGTTTTGTAATATGCCATAAAGAAACACGCCAGGGCATAAAAACAGCATAAAACAAGAGTGAGCAGCCTAAAATGATATCCACAAAATAGTCCTCCATCTAGAAGTAGATCATAAAAACAACCACAAACAACTAACCCCCTCAGTTAAAAGTTTGGCTTACAAAGAAACATTTTGCTCTGGTTCCTAAAGATTAGGACAGCCTCAAGGGAGAGGTTGTTTAAAAGGTGAGGGGCCAACACTGAAAAGGCCATGTCTCTGGTTGCCTGACCTTTGCAGGAGGGGGCACAGACAGCAGGGCTTAGAAAGAGGATCTTAACCTCTATGGTGTGGACAGTACATAAGGAGGCAGCCATTTGGTGGACATACAGATTCCCAAGACACAGGTGCTCAGTTTTGGGATAAATGGATTCATGTGACTTCACTGTTGAGTGCATAGAGATCACTTGGGATGTTCCTTATGTGTAGGTAAACTTGTACAGCATGGGAGTTAGTGCATCTTTGCTCCACAAGAATGAATGCTAAACATATGCTCTTGTAAACAAAAATGTTATCCCTTCTACTACTACACTATATAATCAGTACCGCAGTTCTAAGGAGGGTTAGACCCTTCTAACGCCTTTAAAATCAATGGCTTAGAAGGGTGCAAATGTCTGGGACCGTACCCAGAGGAAAGATCATTGTGTCAAGGTACTTCAAATATACTGAGGAAGACACGAAAGGAAGAGGCCCGAAAAGCAACAGAATAGGGTTGCCAGCTGTGGGCTTGAAAATATCTGGAGATTTTTGGGGTGGAGTGGTACTATGGATGGCCTAACATGGGTGTGTGTTTCCTATCTGTCTGCAATCCGGCAGATAGGATCTCCTGGGTGAGGCGTACCATCTCCAAGAACTTCATGGCATTTAGATGGAGGGGGGAAATTAAAGCCAGAAATGTGTCTCCAGTTAAAACCAATGGCCAAGAAGAATGAAGAAAAGAAAACGAAAATGTGTCCTAAAGAAAATAAAGAAAAATTAGCAACAAAACCAAAACAACAACCAAGCCATTCTTCTGCACATGCCTGTGGTCTGTTGTTACTATTGCTTTAAGGACAAGTCACAGAGGCTCTCTAGAGGCTCCGGCCTTGTTACTATAATTGGAGGGAGACTCGGAGTTACTGAGGCCTAGCCTTGGCCTGGTCTGTTAGTTGGCTGTTGTGTTTCAATGAACACTGTTCTTGTGGTCACAACTGCCTCCAGGTCTGATCCTTTCTCTCCCTAATGGCATAACAATTCCTGGCCCTTACACATATCTGTCTAGAGCAGACATGTCAAACATACAGCCCAGGGGCTGGAACCAGCCCAACTGGGGATGTTATCTGGCCTGTGAGCAACTGGAGGGAAACCAGTTCAAATGTGGACCAGAAGGGCCTGTATGAGGGTATTATACTCCCAGCTGAGGTCCCTTCCTTCCCCAAATGCAGGCCCTCCTCAAGGTCTTCCTCCAGCTCTCCCAGAGTTGGCAACCATATGAAGGTGAAGAGACTGGAATTCATCCCCCGCCGCGGCTTGGCAGCCCTACCGGGGGCTGGAACCAGCCCAAGTGGGGATGTTATCCGGCCTACGAGCAACTGGAGGGAAACCAGTTCAAATGTGGACCAGAAGGGCCTGTATGAGGGTATTATACTCCCTGCTGTGGTCCCTTCCTTCCCCAAATGCAGGCCCTCCTCAAGGTCTTCCTCCAGATCTCCCAGAGTTGGCAACCATAAGAAGGAGAAGAGACTGGAATTCACTACCTTCATTACCCAAAGGAATCTCGGAGTGGCTTGCAATCTCCTTTCCCTTCCCCTCCCCACAACAGACACCCTGTGAGGTAGGTGGGGCTGAGAGTAGAGGGAACATTGCAGGCTGTGAGGTAGGTGGGGCTGAGAGAGCTTTCTCAAGAACTGCCCTTGAAAGAACAGCTCTGAGAGATCTGTGACTGACCCGATGTCATGCCAGCAGCTGCATGTGGAGGAGTGGGGAATCAAACCCAGTTCTCCTAGATTAGAGTCCGCACTCCTAACCACTACACCAAACTGGCTTTACGCCAAAGTTGGGGCGAGTAGGGCTGGTTTGGCACCAAGCTCTGCTGAAGAGGGGTATGGGTCACGGTCAGTGGTAACATATCTCTGATACCTGGCATTACATTTCAATGGTTCACATGGCCCAGCCTGACAAAGTGACATCAGATCTAGCCCTCATAACAAAGGAGTTCAACACCTCTGGCAGAGTTTTCCCCTGGCTGCCACTAAGAATGAAAACCTATTGTCCTGGTTTGGTAATATAGTGACCAGGTGGTAGCAGTTTTCTAAGTGGGAAATTTCCAAAGGAAACGAAACGTTTACCCTCAGAAAACCCACAGTGGTGGGTGTGGAAAAGCATTTTTCATCCCTGAAATGATAACATTTAGATAAATTCTTGTATGTTGTCATGGTAGGGTTGCCAACCGCCAGGTGACACCTGGAGACCTGCTATTACGATTGATGACAAAGATCAGTTCCCCTGGAGAAAATGGCTAGTTTGAAGGGGGGATTCTATGCTTATACCCTGCTGAGGTCCCTCCCCTTCCCAAACCCCAGCTTCCCCAAGCTCCACCCCCAAACCGCCAGGTATTTCCCAATCTAGAACTGGCAACGATAGATCATGGGTATGTCTAAAGAAGCCTTGTCAAGTTTCTAGACAAGTGTGTTTTTTCCCCCCTGGAGTTTTTGCTTTCCAAATATCCTCCACGTGAAGTCATTGATTGCTTCATGCTAGGAAGATCTTGGCTAAGGGTGGTTTGAAACATTTGCCCCGGGAACTCACTTCTGACAGAGCTGATTCAGAGCTTCCTTTGCCTGGTTCTGGAATCTTTTTCTTTCTTTATTCTTTTTAAATACACATTGTCTGTGACTATTTGATCAAGAATGAAGAGCACTGTGCAATCCCCTGCCAGACATCTGTGTTTGTTTCTTTGCTTCAGAGCACTGGGAAACGTGTAAAAAAGAGCAGTTCATGTTAAATCCAGATGCCACATAAATGTCAGGTTGAGTTTCGGAAGACAGGGTTGAGTGGTAGTCGATGGCAACTGGCGGGAGACACGACCAATAAATATTGCTGCCCACTGATCCAATGAAGTTAAGCAAAACTGAATTATTCACAAGGGTTTTTCTATGCAGACAGTAGACGTGCAGGGCACTGAATTGCTCATAAAGTTACTTAGAAAATTATTAGGGACTGTGGTCGATACTGCTGATATAGCTTGTTGAAACTACACTCCTCTTATGGAATTTTTGCATCGTTTAATGTGTCATGTTAATACTCGTGATTTGCTTCAGTTCTGTTTTTAGACTTCTCACTGTTCTGCGACTCTAATCCGACTGCATTGTTCGTTCAGTGTCCCATCCGTTTATATTGTACAGACCAGGGCTATTTTGGGGCAGGAACGCACAGGAATGGAGTTCCGGCTGACTCCCAAGTTGGCCACGCCCAGCAGGAACTCATTAGCATAATAGGCCACACTCAACAGCAGAAACTCATTAGGATTGGCTACATTAGGGGTGTGTGGCCTAACATGCAAAGGAGTTCCTGCTACAAAAAAAGGCCCTGGGTTTTGACAACAAACAAGGTAAGCAGAATAACAAGCAAAAGGTGGGTGTGGCTGGATGACCACACTTCTGGTAACATGGGGGTGCGGCCTAATGTGCTAATGAGCTGTGCTGTCAGGGGTGTAGCCCAATATGCTAATGAGTTCCTGCTGTTGGGTGTGGCCTATTATGCTAATGAGTTCCTCCTGGGCTTTTTCTACAAAAAGAGCCCTGGACAGACTCAGTGTGTGTCTAATCTGCCTTGAGTCCAAGTGAGTAGGGTGGACTATAAGTAAACAAATAAATGATTCTGAGTTGTCTCATTGCTTACCTTTTAACTGACCAAATATACAAATACAATAAAATAAACGCATGCCAGCTTCTGTAGCTCCAGTAGTTCAGCAAAAAGTTTAAACTTCCTTCTTTCTGATTAGAAGGGAAAAGGGAGCTCTGAGATAGCTTAAGGTTCATCCATGCCAAATGGGAGGATTTCAGGCATCAGCTAAAGGTCGTTTTAAATGGAAGAGACTAGAGGAGGGCCAGAAGCAAATATACCAGTCAGTGTTTTAAGGGGCCTTTAAACAAATTTTATTATTCCATTGCCAAGTCCTCTGTTTCCCCATGCAGTAAAAATTCCAGGGGTAGCCTTTTACGGGACAGCTTCCTTGCTGAGAAGAATGCAGTGGCTGTTGATGATGTTTGGGGAATAGGTTGCTATTTTTAAAAAAGAGACAAACTGAGCTGCTGGGAAACAGGCAGAGACCCAGACGTCCCAGTTCACCTTGAAGGCAGCATCCAATCTCCAAAGCAGCAGCCACCCCTAGGAACTCATTCCTGCAAGACTTAGGCCGTGGTCACACGGTCATTTTGATTGGGTTTCACTGCTGTTCTCTCTCGCATATAAAATTGCTGATCAGACACCCGCATCCATCTCCCGCACCAAAATGGGCTCAAGTGTGCAATCCTCCCGGTTCCCTAGTGAGATTTTCCTACACCTGGAAAATCAAGTATTCTCCAGATATTTGCACTTTGAATCTGTGATTTCGCCGATCGGGACAGCCATCTCTCACCGTGATTGTGATTAGGTCATCTGAGCATCCTTCTCGTGATGTCCCCCCCCCAAGCTTCTGTTGTTGTGCACATGAGCAATCCTGCGCTGAATAAATTCAATGCATAAATGTTCAAGCGCACATATAGACTCCAGCGCTCAGTTGTAGGTCTCCGGTTAATTTTGTTTGCTGGGGTTTTTTTTTGGGGGGGGGACCTGCAAAAACAGTGGAGTCCCAGTGGGAGCGGTGATTCGGCCATGCGTCTATGCGCATGCGCAAAGCCATTTTTTTTAAAAAAAAACAAGCTGCCGCACCGCCACTTGGGTGGCGCAGCTATCAGGACAGTGCTTGGAGCCTTGTCGCACGATACATGCGGTTCGGGGAGGGATGTGTGATCATCCCAACCCGAAAAAAAATATTCCCAATGAAATCTATAGCAGGGACAAATCGGGATAAGCTTGCCATGTGACCACACCCTTAGAATGCAATCGTAAACAGAGGTATACCCTCCTGAGCCCATTCGCTTCAGTGGACGTAGGAGGGTGCAACTCTGACTGGATGACCCAGGCTAGACCGATCTCATCAGGTCTTGGAAGCAAAGAAGCATCGGCCTGGTTGGGACCTGGATGGGAGACCACCAAGGAAGTCTAGGGCTGCCATCACACACACTAAACAATCCACTTTCAGTGCACTTTCAGTGCACTTTCCAACTGAATTTTACTGTGTGAACTGGCAAAATCCAGGTGGAAAGTGCACTGAAAGTGGATTATTCAGTGTGTGTGATCACAGCCCAGGGTTGCTAATGCAGAGGCAGGCAGTGGCAAACCACCTCTGCTCATCTCCTGCCTTGAAAACCCTATGAGGTGGAACTTCATGGGGTTGCCATAAGTCTGCTGTGAGCTGATGGTACTTTCCACCAACTCTACACAGAACTCCGCTGTCAGTCTGAGTCTCTTGTCTTTTGCTAGTTACCTTCCAAACTGCTTTGAACT
This sequence comes from Gekko japonicus, assembly GCF_001447785.1. Taxonomy (NCBI): domain Eukaryota; kingdom Metazoa; phylum Chordata; class Lepidosauria; order Squamata; family Gekkonidae; genus Gekko; species Gekko japonicus. The sequence continues at coordinate 16,426 of NW_015163724.1, read as the reverse complement.
GTCTCAGCCCCCACAAAACAACCTCCAGAGTGTGAGTATCAGAGTGGTCAATACCTAGCATCCACCAGCTGTCCAAGGACATCGAAACTTGTTCAAGTAACCATCTTTACACCCTCAAGCTACACAAAAGCCTACCAAGGCAGTCCTGTCCTCACTTAAAGTAAAGGAAAGGTAAAGGTTCCCTTGCTCGAAAGCCCGTCGAGTCCAACTCGAGGGTTGCGGTGCTCATCTCCGTTTCAAAGCCGAAGAGCCAGCGCTGTCCGAAGAAGTTTCTGTGGTCATGTGGCTGGCATGACTAAACACCAAGGCGCATGGAACGCTGTTACCTTCCCACTGAAGTGGTACCTATTTATCTACTTGCAATTTCTTGCTTTCGAATGGTTAGGTTGGCAGGAGCTGGAACTAGAGACGGGAGCTCACTCCGTCATGCGGCACACTCGGGTCTCGAACTGCTGAACTACCGACCTTCCACAGCCTGCAGTCTTAACCACTTGAGCCACTGCAGCTCCTGTCCTCACTTGGTATGAGACAATT
>NW_015163724.1:9232-15704 GCF_001447785.1 Gekko japonicus | reverse complement strand
TTTCTGAAACCAGCATATGTGTATGTGTCAAATGCTGTCAGGTTGCAGCCAACTTATGATAACCCAGCAAAGGGCTTTCAAGGTGGGTGAGAAACAGAGGTGGTTTGCCATGGCCTTCCCCTGCAGAGTCTTCCTTGGTGGTCTCCCTTCCAAGGACTAACCCTGCTTAGCTTCTCCCAGTACGGGGCTTTCAAGGCAAGTGAGAAATAGAGGTGGTTTGCCATGGTCTTCCCCTGCAGAGCCTTCCATGGTGGTCTCCCTTCCATGTACCGAATCTGAAAAGCTTCTGAGATCTGATGAGATCAGGTTATACTGTGCTGCTTTCCCTCTGAAAACAGAATAATATGATTGTTGAAATTATTAAACAATAATAGATACTCTAATATCCAACTTCTTCCATGGTGGTCTCCCTTCCATGTACCGAATCTGAAAAGCTTCTGAGATCTGATGAGATCAGGTTATACTGTGCTGCTTTCCCTCTGAAAACAATAATATTATTGTTGAAATTATTAAACAATAATAGATACTCTAATATCCAACTTCCTGTTATCCCATACATACGCAATGAAAGAAAATACAATTACATAAACCAAGGATTACAAGACCGGGATGTATGTTTACAAAGTCACCAAAGTGAAAAAGACACGGTCCTTTGTCAGTGAAGATATAGACCTTGAACTGTACCAATATTTTTAAAAGCCGTGGAACATCCAATGTATGCTGAACTGAACTTGGCAAAGCTTAGAACTCCACAGTATGTCCACATAGGTGTGGCAATCTTTGAACTGAACTACTAACTCAGATCCCAGGTAGTCTCAGACATTTAATGTCTTCATCAGAGAGTATAGTTCATGCATTCTTCCTTTGGTAATTCTATATTGGAAGCTTATCATTAAACATCAAAAGCACTTTACGCCTCCGAGGAATAGTGTCACACTCTGCTTAGCTCCTGCGCTCTTCCAAGATCAGGCTCGCCCAGGCTATTTAGGCCGCTTCTTCTAGTCTTTGAAATCAGTGGCACAATCCTGTGGAAAGTCATTGAAATCAATGGATCTAGACAGTAACTGTGCATCATTACATTGCACTGTGGATTTTATTTTCCCCATCACATGTTTTGCTTCTTTCCTCTTCCATTTGGTCCCCACAACAACCCTGCCAGGTAGGTTGGGTGGAGAGAAAATGACTGGCCCAACGGTCACTCAGTATGCATCCTGGCTGAAGGGGAGGTTAAGTGTGCGGACTCTAATCTGGGAGAACCGGGTTTGATTCCCCACTCCTCCACTCGCACCTGCTGATGTGACCTTGGGTCAGTCACAAGCTCTGGCACAGCTGTCCTTGGAAAAGGGCAGTTTGTGTCAGAGCTCTCTCAGCCCCACCCACCTCACAGGGTGTCTGTTGTGGGGAGGGGAAGGGAAAGGAGTTTGTAAGCCGCTCTGAGACACCTTTGGGTAGTGAAGGGCGGGGTATAAATCCAATCTCTTCTCTTCTTCTCTCTGGCTGAAGGGGGGTTTGGACCTGGCTCTCCTAAGTCCTAGGCCAACACTCTGACCACAACACCACCCACGTTCTCAACTCTTCTGCAGCCTGTTAGATCATACACAGCAAAAGTAGGCAAATGTGCTTTGCAGCGTGCTGAAGGGTCAAAGTGCACAAGCCAGAGGCAGGAGGAAGATAAGAATGTAAGAAGAGCCCTGCTGGATCAGACCAGTGGTCCATCTAGTCCAGAATCCTGTCTCACACAGTGGCTAACCAGTTCCCCTGGAGGTCCAGCAAAAGGGCACAGCGTCCGAGGCCTTCCCCTGATGTTGCCTCCTGGCACTGGGAATCAGAGGACGACTGCCTCAGAGCATAGAGGTTGCCTTTGGTCACCATGGCTAGTAGCCACTGATAGATTTCTATCTAATCCCCTTTTAAAGCTGTCTGTGCCTGTGGCCATCCTCTGGCAGCAAAATCCACATTTTAATCACTCGCTGTGAGGAGCCAGTTCATCCCACCAAGGAGCAGTCAGAAGGCTCCCATCAGCTCTGTGATTTCAATCTCTGTCTTTATTGATGCTGTCTTTGGCTTTCTCTAATGGCATCTCTCCAGGATATTCAACTATATAGATGCCAATTGTTTATAGAACAATGGATAGAATCGCTTATGGCTAAAAACAATGATGAAAGATGGACTGGTACTCGTCTGTCATAGCACGTCCCAATCTTGCAGAAAGTACAGCATACAGTTGTTTTAAAAACCAAACACCTCTCATAAAATAATCAGGGGCATCAACGATGCATCTGTGCAAATATCTGGGAGGGCTTGGACACTCTTGAGCAAGATGTTGACTAGATTGACAGCCAGGGCTTTGCTGGAGAGGAGGCTGCTTCTCTTGGGAAGTGGTAAGTAAAGGAAGAGGAATTAGCCAGATGAGAAGGAGCTGGGAAAAGATGCAAAAAGTGGAGGGTCACACAGTGTGTGTGTGGGGGGGCCATGCTAGGTGCCCCCAGAGCTGCGGCTGTCTTGCCATGGCTGGCAAATATATATTTCTGCAGCTAAATAAAACAATTAAGATGCAGACATGCTAAAACCTTGACAGGTCTACCGGGGCTCCTTCACTTATTACTGAAGTGGGGGAGGAACCGTGGCATCTGCTTAGCTTGCAGATGGTCGCAGGTTCAGTCCCCAGCATCTCTAATTTAAAAGGAGAAGAGGATAGAAGATATTGGATTTCTACCCCGCCCTTCACTACCCGAAGGAGTCTCAGAGTGGCTTACAATCCCCTTTCCCTTCCCCTCCCCACAGCAGGCACCCTGTGAGGTAGGTGGGGCTGAGAGAGAACTGCCCTTGAGAGAACAGCTCTGGAAGAGCTTGTGACTGACCCAAGGTCACACCAGCAGCTGCATGTGAAGGAGTGGGGAATCAAACCCGGTTCTCCCAGATTAGAATCCACGCTCTTAACCACCACACTAAACCGGCAGTAGGTGATGTGAAAGACCTCAGCTTCTGTCCCTGGAGAGCTGGTGCCGGTCTGGTCAGACTATACTGACTTTGATGGACCCCAGGGTCCGATTCAGTATAAGGCTTAGGCAGCTTCGTGTGCCCATTTCAGATGTGCAAGGAAGGCTACCAAGATTGAGATAAGAGCTGAGTTGCACAGGGGTCCCCAGTGGGACCCAAACACTGTTTGATACCATTAGCCCCTCCTCTGTTTTATCGCCAGGACAACTACCTTTTCCCAGAAGGTTTGGTTGACTGCAGGTGAGAGAGGGAGAGGCACAGAGCAGGGATTCAAGACGGGGATCTCTCAGACCCAAGTCCAGCCTTCTGTCACCCCATGCTGACTCCAGGAAACAGCATCTGACCCAAGGCATCCTGGGATATGGCCACTGCTTTCCCATGGCCGTTTGTAAGCATTAACAGCATGTATTCCAGCTGCCCGTGCTGCTGGGAAGGCTGCCCCTGTGTCCACGGATGTGCTGAGCGGGAGGCTACTTCCTCTGCATGGCTGCATCCCTGGGGTCTTTCCCATGAGACACTTGCCAGATTTTACATCTGGCTCATCGGGACTGCAGAAAACAAAAATGAAATGGCTTTTTTGGGAAAGAAAGTGTCAGGGAGGCTCCCATAAGCAGTGAAAACACACCTGCCCTGGTATGAAGTTATTCTGAAACAAACATAAATGTAGACAGGAAGGGGGGGGGAACCTCTCTCCATCCAGTAATTCCCTTTTGTGATAGAATCCAGGTCTTTCTTCATTCTTGCTTTGGTGAGTTACAGTCTTCTTGTGTTTTGTGTTTTCATTGCACATAGCAGCCCCTAACTGCGAAGCCGTTTTCCTGGATGTGCAGTTACTCAGGGCATGGGAATGGAAAAATACAGAACAATGGGGTGGATATAAAAGAGAATTTATATGGCTGGCGGGTTTTGAAACTTGCCTATGTCCCAGACAAATAAATCTGTGTGCCATCTTGGTTTAAAGAAATCTTGTTTTAAAGAAACCAAGACAAAACATTTCTAGGAAGTTACAAGGCATGCCGGTGGCCAAAGTGGGCACATATATTTCAGGATGATGACAAATGAAGGTTTTTCCTGAAACTTGGGGTGGGGTTGGAGAATAGTTCAGCAGTGCCAAGAGACACTTTTCTTTCTGAAGAAACACCTGTTTGGTCCCCCAAGTGCACCAGATGGCCCTCGGCTGCAACCCACAGGAGTGTTGGGGCGGGGGAGGTCACACAAGGCCATGATGTCATATAACTGTGAAGCGATATCACATATTGGCACGGTGCTCTAGTAATTGTCCAGACCGTTATGGTTTTAAGCATGACATCACTTCCTGTCAGTGCTTTTTTGGTTTGAAAATGAAGTGTCAGTACTCACCTATTAGGTTGCACCAACGTCCACCAATTCTCCCTCAGGACTTGAGACAGCTGCTTGCAAAAGGTGCTGGTGCTCAGTACCAACGAGTACCACTGCCACACAACAAAACAAAAATGCCCTGATTCCGGTTACGTGACAGGAAGTGACATCACAGCAGCACTGCACAGGCATTTCCCCTCCATTTCTGAGTGGCAAGCTGGAGGCACAGGGCATGAGGTCTCCTGCTATATGGTCTGTATTATGTCAGTGCAATAATGGTGGACAAAACTTCCCTCAAAGAAAAATGACGGGCAGAAGTTGAGTGCCTGCCTTTCCCCCCCCCCTTCTGTGCAAAGATGAGAGAATTAAATCCCTTCTTCCTTCACTGCAGTACTCTGATCTCAATGAGGGGCATTTAAAAAAATGCTGCAAGGTTCCGATTATGGTTCTCCTAGCATCCTAACGGTTTGCACCTTTTGTCTCTACACAGAAAACGATGATAGTTTTATTACATTGTCCTAATCAGGTTGCTGTTGAGAACAGCTTGGCAAAGGAAAACACATGAGAATGAACGACACTAACATGTCGGACAAGGGTCCTAAATAGCACATCGTCCTTGTCCCTGACATTTTTGCTGTACTTTGACAAACTAGCTGTACATATAAAGACAAACTGTCAAGGAAGATAAGGAAACCGACTGATGGGGTAAAGGCACCAGTCCATAATAAAAGAACCGTAGATAATGGGGCCAGGAAGTGACTCCTTGGATTATCTCGCCTGACTTCATCACAGTATATCATTTCCCCCCTCCTATCTTATCTTTAGCAATGCCACCTTGGCCAACTCTTTCGCTTTCTGCTCCAGGATTCATCTCAAAAACGATATTCAGAAAATTTTCTTCAGATATCTGCCTTGAATAAATATCTCCCAACACATAAAACTGCAATATTTTAGTGAATGCAATTAGCTTGAAAGAAGGTAAAGGTAAAGGTTCCCTTGCTCGAAAGCCAGTCGAGTCCGACTCTAGGGTTGCGGTGCTCATCTCCGTTTCAAAGCCGAAGCGCCAGCGCTGTCCGAAGACGTTTCCGTGGTCATGTGGCCGGCATGACTAAACACCAAGGTGCACGGAACGCTGTTACCTTCCCACCGAAGCGGTCCTATTTATCTACTTGCAATTTCTTGCTTTCGAACTGCTAGGTTGGCAGGACAGCTTGAAAGGAAGCCTCATTTAAATAGCATTTCTTTCGAACTGGGGAAAATGTTGGATTGGATCTTGTCACTTTCCCCCACTCATTGTCACCCAGTTCCCCTCTTTACTACAGTCCCTGTCCCATCTGGCTTTCGTATGGACAGATCTCAAGGTCCCTACCACAGTGTTTTTGGTAGTCAAGGGGCAGGGGGATTCCTGGAGATTTGGGGGTGGAAGCTGCGGAGGGTGGTGTTTGGGGAAGGGACCTCAGCCCAGTATAATGCCATAGAATCCACTTTCTGAAGCTGCCATTTCTCCAGGGGAGCTGATCACTGTCATCTGGAAAACAGCTGTAATTCTGGAAGATCTCCAGGCCCCACCTGGAAGGTGGCAACTAAATCAAGCTGGCCTATCCTTCCCGATTCATTATTTCACACTTCTGTCAACATCTCAAAGGGCCACATGTCCTTTTAGCAATAGGAAATATATTCACATTGGCAAGGTTGGATCCAACCAGCTTTTGTTGCTGGGGGAGAAGGAAGGCGGCATCTCTTCAGACCACCCTAACGGGATAGGCTTAGAATCATGCGATCTGCATGGGAGTTGTAGCAGGGGTGGGAATTGGGTGAAACTCAGTAAAAAAGCTGGTTGGGTCCAGCTCATTCATTGGTAGACATTCTTTAAACAGTGGAAAGTCCTTGTTTGGTGTAGTGGTTAGGAGCCAGTCTGGTGTAGAGGCTAGGAGCACGGACTCTAATCTGGGACAACCGGGTTTGATTCCCCACTCCTTCACAAGCAGCTGCTGGTGTGACCTTGGGTCAGTCACAGTTCTCTAGGAGCTGTTCTCTCAGGAGCAGTCCTTGAAAGAGCTCTCTCAGCCCCACCTACCTCACCGGATATCTGTTGTGGGGAGAGGAAGGGAAAGGAGATTGTAAGCCACTCTGA
>NW_015163724.1:1727-8663 GCF_001447785.1 Gekko japonicus | reverse complement strand
TGCAGGAAGATGTAGTCCAGGAAGATGTAATCCAGATGAAGGTCATTCTACACAGATGAGTTCTCCCTCTTCCCAGCGTAGTGTCTTAGTGCAGAACCAGAGGAAAGAAAAGAGAGTATTTGAATGGACCTTTGAATGGACCTTTCTGCCAGGCAGGGCCCCTCACTTGCTCTGAGAGGAAGAATAAAGGTAAAGGTTCCCTTGCTCGAAAGCCAGTCGAGTCCGACTCTAGGGTTGCGGTGCTCATCTCCGTTTCAAAGCCGAAGAGCCAGCGCTGTCCAAAGATGTTTCCGTGGTCATGTGGCCGGCATGACTAAACACCAAGGCGCACGGAACGCTGTCACCTTCCCACCAAAGCGGTACCTATTTATCTACTTGCAATTTCTTGCTTTCGAACTGCTAGGTTGGCAGGAGCTGGAACTAGAGACGGGAGCTCACTCCGTCATGTGGCAACTCGGGTCTTGAACTGCTGAACTACCGACCTTCCACAGCCTGCAGTTCAGCGTCTTAACCACTTGAGCCACCGGTCATTGAAGAATACAGGAGTATTATTTGGCTTGTCAAGAGAGGGTGTCCTAAATAACTGTACGCCAGGCTCAGGGGGAAAAAATGCTTTGTGAATATGGTCTCAGTCCCCCCCCACACACACACGTCAGTAGAAACCTTTATAGGACATGTTCTATCCAGATTTCTGTTAACCTTAATGGGGAAACACACCTGTCTATGGAATGTCTGTAGCAGGGGCCATGGTTCAGTGGCAGAGCACTTGCTTTGGATTTTTTCAAGTCCCTGGTTCAATCCCCGGCATCGCTACTGAAAAATTCTTAGGTAGGAGATGCTGAGATTAAACGATCCTTGCAACCCGGGAGATCCACTAACAGTCAGAAAAGACAATACTAAGTTAGATGGACCAATGCTGTGACTCATAAGCAACTTCATATTTATCTAGACCTACGTTTGGAGGCCTGACTTGGATGGCCCAGGCTAGTCTCTCATTAGACCCCAGAAGCTAAGCATGGCTGGCCCTAGTAGTACTTGGACGGGAGCCCACCAACAAAGTCCAGAGGTGCTTGCAGAGACGGGGAATGGCAAACCGCCTCTGAATTCTCTTGCCTTGAAACCCATGAGCGGTTGCCATACATCAGCTGTGACATGATGGTGTTTGCGCGCACACACACACACAGAGTTTTTCGGTGGCAGTGATATATTGCTTTTTAATGTTGTTGTTGTTGTTCAGTCGCACAGTCGAGTCCGACTCTTTGCGACCCCGTGGACCAGATCACGCCAGGCCTTCCTGTTTTCCGCCGTCCTCGGAAGTTTGCTCAATTTCATGTTCGTTGCATCTATGACATTGTCTAACCATCTCATCCTTTGCCGTCCCCGTCTTCTTTGACCTTCAGTCTTTCCCAGCATCAGGGTCTTCTCCAGTGAGTGCTCCCTTCTCATTGGGTGGCCAAAGCATTTGAGCTTCAGTTTCGTTATCTGGCCTTCCAGGGAACAGTCAGGGTTGATTTCTTTTAGGATTGACTGATTTGATCTTCTTGCAGTCCAAAGGGACTCTCAAGCGTCTTCTCCAGCACCATAATTCGAAAGTGTCTATTCTTCGGCACTCAGCCTTCCTTATGGTCCAACTCTCGCAGCCATACATGACTACTGGGAATACCATTGCTTTGACCATGCGGACTTTTGTTGGCAGGGTGATGTCTCTACTTATTATCATGATGTTTAGGCTTTTTAATAGGATATTATAAATTTTCACCTGATTCCAAGACTTTTGGATGGACCAAACGATGTATATTTAATCAACAAGAAAACAGAGTGAGAAACAGCAAGGTTGCCCAGGCCAACGCATTATCACCATACTGTAGAAAAGATAAATACAATATCTATGCAGTCTGGAGAGATCAGTTGTAATTCGGGGGATCTCCAGCCCCCTCCTGGAGGTTGGCAACTCTCCCCACAACACAACCCTGCTGTTCTTCAGCGGTAGCTTCAGGGTTGTGGAAAGCCTTGCTTGAAAATGCACAGAAGTCCCTATAGCATTTACCTTTTAAGTCACTTTAGGTCTTTCTTTTTTCGGTGGCCATTTGGCAGAATTTGACAAGGAGGGAATTATCTAGAAGGAAGGCTGCAGAACTGTTTTTATTTTCTTGTCCTTTTTTGGTTTTGTTTGTTGCCTGCAGGTCAGGTATTTTGGAAGCCGACTTGAGCTGTTGTGGTTGGCAGGAAAGGCGGCGTATCAGTTTTTCATCACACCCACACACTTATAATTTGTATACATTACCAGACTGAGTCAAGACGCGACTTTGATTCAGTAGCTCAGTATCCAAACACAGGGTGGCTAATTTTGTTTTTTAAAACCACATTTTTACAGTCTGGTCACAGAAAGGAAACAGCTGGTTACAGCATAAAAGTTTTTTTTTTAAGCCAAAGCAACTACTCTACTTCTATAACACTGACTTTTTATTTCACATTTCAAGGCTGAAGTTTTAAAGATCAGAAAGCGGTGAATTATTTCATGATTCAGAACACAGCTGTCTTGGAGCGCGAAGGCCGAAATGGATGCTAAAGCGATCAAGCGCCAGCACTGGCAGAATGAAGAATTATTGATCCGTACTCAATTATAAATGTTTTTAATTATTCTGCAATCATTTCTATTATTCTGTGGAAGTTCATTCAGAACGATGGCTTCCTGTGCTCCAGGTGCAGCTCTCTAGTGGACAAATGGGAGTGTGGAAATATATCTTTGTGCCCAAGATTGCCTCCTATGAGTCCGGGAGTCCAGCTGAGTACACTATGTAGCCCACACCTGTCTGATTCAGCTATAACAATTGCCTGGGACTGGTATCCTGCAGATCTGGACTAGGGATGCCAGGCCAGGTCTGGTAACCAGTAGGAGACTAGGGCATGGGGAGACCGCCCCCCCCTGCAATGTTCCGAGTGCCACTATGTGACTTCCAGGAAAAACAGAATTGATGTAGGGTAACTCTAGGAATCTCTGGAAACTCTATGGCAAAATCACAACATTTCAGGTAATCCTAGAGCTACCATATGTCACTTCTGGTGCAGCCAACATTGTTGTTTAGAAATATTTTGCTCCTGCTGCTGCTTGGTAGTGGCGGTGGGCAAGGAGTGGCAGGCCTCATCTGGGCTGTGGTGATGGATCGAGCAAAACGGGTTGGATCCAGCTAGCTTTTTCACTCAGTCTTGCCCAATTCCCTCCTCCACAACACCTGTCTCACATGACATTTACACATGCAGTTCCCAGGATTTTCTGCACATATTTTTTATCACAACCCTCCTTCCTTTGTTAACAACAAAAAATCTGGTTGCAGACCTACAATATAATGACAGTCTAGTAATTAGAACAAGCATTCTTGCACGGCTGGGGTTACCAGGCAAGTGGTAAGATTTCATTTGGACTGTACTAAAGCAGAGAATGATATAATGGAAGCTTTAGTAAAGAAGAAGGAAAGGGCCAAGTTGGAGCATAAGAAAGCCATATGCATGCTGGAATGTTGGAGGGGCGGGGCTGGACTGAATTTTGGAGAAGGCCATAGCAGGCAATGGTCCGACTTACCTGAGGGACCGCCTTTCCCCATATGTACCCCTGAGAGCACTACGGTCAGGGTCACAAAACCGATTGGCCCTCCCAGGTCCCAAGGATGCCAGGCTAGTTGTAACCAGGGCCAGGGCTTTCTCTGTGGCGGCTCCATACTGGTGGAATGAGCTCCCGGAAGAGATTATAGCCCTGCGGGACCTTTTACAGTTCTGCAGGGCCTGCAAGATGGAGCTCTTCCACCAGGTTTTCAACTAGGAGCCGCCCACCACTATTAACGACTGCAATAGCCTGTAGAGCCCGGTTCCTGGTTGGTTACTGACAGTCTAGGCATGCCGATCACATCTGAGGAAGATCAGTTGAGCTGAAAATTTAAACAACGATGGAATGCACTCATGCGGTAACGCCATTGTTACATCAAGCAGCAAAGCTAGCACTTTAATATTGTATTGTTTTAATGATTTGTTTTTAAATGTTTTATGAAACTGACTGCTAATGTGTATTTTATCCTGTGTAAGCTGCCTTGAGCCTGCTCCGGCAGGGTAGGGCGGGGCATAAATTGTAAAAATAAATAAATAAATAAATAAATGGTTCCTGCTAGCCAAGCCAATCACAGCCAGTGGTGGAAGATTTGGGGGCAGCAACTGGTGATGGTGTCCAACTGAGCTCCATCACTAGACCCGAAGTAAAATTTTCATTTATTTACTTCCATTTATACACTGCCTGTCTGTCCAATGGGTCCTAAAGTGGCTTAGGTGCAGGAGAAGATCTTCAGTAGAACAATATACGCCCAGTTCTTTTCGTGCACAGGGAAAATAAAGAAAGCCATTCAGGCATAATCCTGGAGCTAAAAGCTTGCAAAAGGAAAAGTAAGTTCTGTTAATTCACCGGGATGTGCAAAAGAGTGTTGTTCTTTGCTCATAACTGGCCTATGGTGCCGCCTAGTGTTTAATGATTGGATTGTCAGAACATAAAATGGAGCTGAACTTTCCCCCCCAAAAAACCTATTAGCCGCTGTACATTTTGCCTGATATGAAAAGTGCAGGGTACAAGCATTGCCAGTAACACTGGGTCACTGATCGAGATCTAAACCCAGGAACCAGCCCCTGAAACAAAAAGCTCTGCCCTCATGCCTATTTGACTGACCCAGAGAAAGGACCCAGCAACGCCATCTGCAACATCAAGGGCTTGTTCCTCTGAAAATCTTCTGATATGACACACGCTCTGCCCTTTTGCCATTTAGAAGAAGGGGTATGAAATACATAAACCAGGACCACAGAGCACCTGTAGAGGTAACTATCAACTGGGATTGAAACTATGGTTGCCAACCTTCGGGTGGTGGCTGGAGATCTTGCAATATTGCAACTGATTTCACCTGGGGGAAAAATGGCTGCTTTGGAAGGTGGACTGGAAGGTAGACTTTCTATGGCATTATACCCTACTGAAGTCTCTCCTCTCCCCAAACCCCACCCCCCTCAGGCTGCACCCCCCAAAATCTCCAGGTATTTCCCAACATAGAGCTGGTAACCCTGTTTGAAAGTGTGACAGTTGAGTCTGTGGAGGCCAAAAGAACAGGCGTCTAGAAGGCTAGTGTGTGGTGTAGCAGTGAAGAGCAGCAGACTCTAATCTGCAGAACCAAGTTTGGTTCTTCACTGATCCTCCACATGAAGCCAGCCTTGGGTAGGGTTGCCAAATTCTTTTTCGCCAGGAGTGGGGGGCTCCTGGCTGGCGTCCTTTGCGTGCGTGCGTGGCGCGTGCCGCGTGTGCGTCATCTGGAAGTGATGTCACATGCTGGGGGCGGGGAAAACAAAGAGTTTTCCCCTCAAATGGCGTGGCTCCGCCCCCAGCGTGTGACGTCACTTCCGGATGACGCACACGCGGGGGTGGGGTTTCCCCCGGGCCCCGATTCTGCGGGAGCTGGAATCGGGGCTCGAAAGCGGGGGGAATTCCGCCCCCCCACATGAAGCTAGCCTTGGGCCAGTCACCATTCTCTCAGAACTCGCTCACCCCACCTACCTCACAGGTGACTCTTGTGGGGGAGGGGAAAGGAAAGGTGACTGTAAGCCTCTTTGAGACGCCTAAGAACCTACTCTTCTTCTTCTAGGCATCAGGTGGTAACTGTGCCATGCGTATAAGCGGAGGTCTCAATTAGGTTATGAAGTAGATGGTCAGGAGGTGTTTTGGTGATGCTCTAGTTTTTGGGCAAAACTCTATAGGTTTTTTGCCTTCAAAACCATAGAGTTTGCCCAAAAACTAGAGTGTCACCCCCCCACGTCTCCATCTTGATGACGTCATTGCTGGGTGACATCATTGTGTCTGGGACGTTGCTGGTGACATCCCTATTTGAGCATTGGAGCTCCCCAAAGTGGGGGAAACCCCACTGGGAACTGCGGGATGACAACCCCAGTAAGGCAGCTTTATGTGTTCATGTGCGTCTAATTGCTTTGAAAATAGAAACAGGTCTCTTTGTGGTCTATTGGTACTATTCCTTTAAAGGCAACTCCCAGAGGCTCTCTAGAAAGGAGAGGCTCAGGTCTTGTGACCATAACTGGAGGAGGAGTTAGATTTCCTGAGGCCTAGTTGTGGCCTGTTCTGTTCATTGACTCAGCTGCTGTGTTCCAGTAAACACAGTTCTTATGACCTCGACTGCCACCAGCACTGATCCTTCCTCTCCCTAAAGGCGTAACATGGTGTCAGAAGTCAGTACGCGTTTGCCGGTATCATAGACACGGTGCAGTGAGTACTCAGTAAAATAAACCTGAACGTAAAGCAACTAGGCCAGAAAACTCCATTGTTTTTCCCACGAACAGCTTTGTACCATCCCCACCCCATCCCTGATTGGGAACCTTGCTGAAAGCTGGAGAAGGTGGAAGCAGCGTTTTCACCGGTATCTGACGGTTTCTGGAGCAGCCACCAGGCCAGCAGCCTTTCAAGTTGCCCTTTTATTACATAGAGAAGAGGCCTTGGCGGTGTATGGCCTCCCTGAGGTTGTAGTCACCCACCTATTAACCCAAATAATATGTCAGGGAACCTCTCACAGCCAATTGACTTGTCTGAACTGTGATTTGTTTTTAATGTTTATTACTGTTTTAAATTTTTAACTGTATTTATTGTATTATTACATGAAGTTACCTGCCCTGAGCCAGTCTGGGGTCGTGGTTAAGTGCGCGGACTCTAATCTGGGAGAACCGGGTTTGATTCCCCACTCCTCCACTTGCAGCTGCTGAGTGACCTTGGGCAAGCCATAGTTCTGCCAGGGCTGTCCTTGAAAAAGGGCAGTTTCTTTTTATATATATATATATTTTTTATTTTCCGTATCACAGGATAACAACACAAATCATATATTTTTTTAAGATACTGCACAATCTATTACATAC
>NW_015163724.1:0-1559 GCF_001447785.1 Gekko japonicus | reverse complement strand
GTTGTGGAGAGGGGAAGGGAAAGGAGTTTGTAAGCAGCTCTAAGATTCCGAGTGAAAGGCAGGGTATAAATCTAATCTCCTCCTACTCCTACTCCTCCTCCTCATAAATAAATAAATAAATAAATAAATATCCTGCCTTTCTCCTCAGCGGGGACCCAAAGTGCTTAAATCATTCTCCTCTCCTCCATTTTATCCTCACAACCACCCTGTGAGGTAGGTCAGGCTGAGTGTGTGTAAGTGGCCCAAGGTCACCCAGCAAGTGTCTATTGCAGAGTAGGGAATGGAACCTGGGGTTCCCAGATCCTAGCCCGACACTTGAGCCACTGCACCACGCTGGCAGGAATAACTCATCAGAGAATACAGCTAGGAGACTCAACACTGGCCCCCCAGCTTCAGAATGACTGTGGGAATTCCAGGGCCAAAATGGAAAGACAGGGGGAAATCCTGGCTCGGGTGAGACAAGCCACCACCACCCCGTGGTCTTTGCAGTGGAAGCGAAGGGCCTCTGTTTGTGGCAGGCATAACTCAGACAAGAAGGCTACACGTTTGAAAACTGGCCACCAACGATGGTGGAAGTTGCAGTGCCCAAAATGAAGGGAATCGGAGCACCCAGAACCAGGTTGTCTTCATGACAGGCAACAGTACTAATGGTAACACCCTAGTGCCTGAACTGGGAGTTCGGACTTCTGTTCCACACGTATAGCCACTAAGACAGATTAATGTTCCATTACCAAGCATGCAAAGGGTGGAGGAGGGGGGAAGCATCCTTTTACTACTTGGTTAGATCACAGGGAAATATTTCTCCCCCTCCCCCACTTTCTGAGCATCATATTAACAAAGGGGTCCTCTTGTACTAGTCGAAGCAAGACAGGGATGAGAAGGACCTGAGCCCAAGAACTGAAAATAAAGAGCAGGGGGAGACAGGAAACAATTAGGTGGAAGGAGAGAGAAACTGAATGAGAAAAGTCTGGCAAAGGGGGAGAGAAACTAAGGAAAAGAGAGGGAAAGGTTGTTTTATCTTGCTGCAGCACCCTAATGCTTTGCCAGATCTGGCTGAGCTGGGTGCAAGGAAAGGAAGAGAGGGAGGATAGGCCTTTAGCAGGCTGGCAATTACTGCAGCAGCCATCAGTGTGCTGTCTGGCCTTGCACCAGTGTTGGTTTGAGACAAAGTTCCCTGAGGGATCTCTCCAAACTGGGGGGGGATGGCATTCAGATGGCACCTGAGATTCACCGTGAGCCAGGGGGAACAGAGGCACACTGGGGCAAAAAAACAAACCCCAGCTGCACAACGACACTGAAGGGACCTGTGGTGGCAGCAGCAGACGGAGAAAGGGGTCTTGAGGTTAGGGCTGCCAGCTCTGGGTTGGGAAATTCCTGGAGATGTTTGGGGTGGGGGGGTCTGGGATGATGCCATCGAGTGCCCCTTCCAAAGCTGCCATTTTCTTCAGGGGAACAGATCTCTCTCATCGGGAGATCTCTCAGAACAAATTCAGAGTCCAGGGGGGCACCTTTAAGACCAACAACGGCTTCTTCAAGGTATGTGCTTTCGTGGGCACGCC
>NW_015163723.1:112854-124583 GCF_001447785.1 Gekko japonicus | reverse complement strand
AGACCAACATGGCTGACCATCTGGATCTAGCTGAATGATAGGTTCAGAGGATGGAGCTGCACATTTGAGGAAATCTGTTTCAATGTGTCTCAGAAGTGTGCATCTACACATGCTAAGTCTATCAAATCTTGCTTATACCCAGAATTTAACTTTGTTGGTCTTGGAGGTGTTGGAAATATGTATGTGTGGGTTGCAAGGTCTAACTCAGTCATTATAGGGTTCATCTGTTTACCTTGTGTGCTATTCTTTAGACTGACCTGGAAGGGAAACCTGGCTCAGAGCCAATGAAATCCAAGTCTGGTTACTCACAATCATTGGTTAATCTATTCAGGTGATTTCCTTCTAGGGGTCAAGAAGAAGAATAATCTCCATTACAGTTGCCGCTTGTTCGCCGCCCTGGGCCGCTTGGGTAGGGTGGGATATAAATCCCTAGTAAACAAATAAATAAATAATACAGTTGTTGTTGAGAGACTGTGTGGCTGTAGATATGTAACCTTTGATATTTTGTAGCTTTTCCTGTGTACCCTCCCCTTTAGAAATAAAGATTTTTACACAGAAAGAAATGCCTCCTCTCCAGTAAAGCAAAGATTCACTGCAAACTCTGAATATCTAAGTATTTTTGACAATTTTTCCAACAGGAGGTGCCACTAGATTCAAACTCAGTTCTCACATCTGTTTAGTAACTCTTGTATTTGTAGGCTAATTTACTGCTATACACAGATCTTACCAATCGCTTTAATCCAATCTCAGCTATAATCACCCAGTTACTTATGCATCTTCTTTAACTAGCTCATCTTGGCAACGAACCCCCCCCCATATGTAATGGTTGAGGACATCTTGTTTCACTGTATCTGAAGACATGGGCGTGCACATGAAAGCTTATGTTTTGAATAAAACTCTGTTGGTCTTAAAGGTGCCACTGGACTCAAACTTTGTTCTGCACCACTTCTGTTAAGCTATACCCAGAGGTCATTTCGGGGGGGATTGCGGGGGATCGCAGTTCCCTTCCCACGCCCGCGGGCCTTGCAGGTCCACCCCCGGGCCCTTCATGGGGCTCAGCAGTGGAGCTGCAAGGCAGGCGGTGGCAGCTGGGACCGTTGGGGGCGGGGTGTGTGGCCTTATGACACACTTCCAGTGATGTCAGTGGGTGTGGCCTTATGACACACTTCCGGTGATGTCAGTGGGTGTAGCATATGCTAATGAGTTCCCCTAGCTCTTTTTCTACAAAACGACCCCTTGCTATACCAATTGCTCTCATCACCTGTTAGTCCCAGTAGTTTATTTTATTTATTTAGGAAATGTATTAACCACCTTTTGACCCAAAAAAATAGCTCCCCAAGGCGATTTATATAAGGTAAAAGAGAAATAACACAAGTAACTTACAATCAGGAGAATAATTAAAACAATTCCAAAATGATCAGGAGCAAAGTGCCTTGTCCTGTACCTGGAAGCAAATTGCAAGCCAGGATACCTAACATAGCCATGATTTAATATGTACACAGCAGCACATCCAAATCAGGACTCTGTTTGTATCAACTGCAGCTTCCAAACCATCTTCAGAGACAGCCCAGTATAGAGTGAGTAGTCTAGTCTGGGCATATGTGACTGTGGCTTTCGTCAAGATGCAGCTGGCAAATGAATAGAGTTGCCAGGTCCACTTTTGTGGCTGGCAGGAGCCTTTGGGGGGTGTTCCAGGGGGTGGGTGGGAATGTCCTGCCCCCAGTGACATTTTTGGCCACTTCCAGTAAAACAAGGGGCTGGCGTTATGCTGGGGCAGTGCTGTGCATGGCTCCAGGGGCTTGGCCACCCCTCTATTCCCCTATTTAAAGCACCAACCTTGTCCCAGATTTTTCATGGCTTTCTCACCCTCTCTGCATTTTGGTTATTATGGGTTTTGTTACTGATCTCTTCATTACATTTATCATCACAGCTTTGGGTCTCGGCATTGGGATGGATCCTTTTGGCTAGAGAGACAGTGCCTACATGCCTGCATCCCACATTCTGGGGACTCCCTTAAGGCATGCCCAACTCAGGACTGTTAGTGGAGCTTTCACCCCCAGGTGGCAAGGGAACCACACAGCAGCTGGCACCCATGTGGCTCCAGGGTTTCCTACTCCTTGGTGTCACCCCCAGTAGACGGGCTGGGGGTTATTGGGCAGTAGGTGGGTTGCCTGATTCAGGATCTGTCCCTGTGCTGTGCCAATGTTCCTGCGGTGTATTTAATAAAGCTGTGGTCTTTGTTTCTCCAAAATATCTGGTGGCTGGTCTATCATTTCGCCTGTGCTCCCCTCTATCCCCTGGGTCTGCAAAAGTTACAGCAAGGAAGGGATTTTCCATTGAATACAGTGGAAACAACTGTTGAATTGAATTGACAAACAACTTTGATTTCTGATATTTATTTTAAAAAATACAACATAGGAAACAGCCTGAAATCTGACATTTTTTTCTTTAGGAAGCAGTATTCTCTTTCTATATATATAAAAGGCAGACCAAGTTGCTGGTGATTCACTTTTGATGTGTTGCACCTTGGGAGTTGTAGTTCTCAACTGGCCTTACTGCAACTATAGCAAAGAGAATTAGAACTACAACTCTCAGTTTTGGAGTCCCAAGAGGCTGTGGGGCATTAGCAGGGTAAATAATCAGCCAGTGTTGAAGAAGAAGATATTGGATTTATACCCCATCCTTCACTCAGAGTCTCAGAGCAGCTTACAAACTCCTTTCCCTTCCCCTCCCCACAACAGCCACCCTGTGAGGTAGGTGGGGCTGAGAGAACTCTGAGAAAAACTGCTCTTTTTCAAGAACAGCTCTGACAGAACTATGGCTTGCCCAAGGTCATCCAGCAGCTTCAAGTGGAGGAGTGGGGAATCAAACCCAGTTCTCCCAGATTAGAGTCCGCGCACTTAACCACTACACCAAACTGGGTCTCACCAGGGGAAGCAGCTTTTGAATTGAAGGGGGTTGGGGGGAAAGGGAAGGGAAAAAATACTGAATGCATCTCCAGCAGAGAAGCTGAAAGTCAGTTCAGTGTGCATGCCCACGAAACCTTATACCTAGAATTAAATTTAGTTGGTCTTAAAGGTGCCGCTGGACTCAAACTTCATTTTGGAAATCAGTTAAGTGCTGGTTTGCAGCAAGCCCGTGGCTCCAGCACTCCGGGGATTTCTGCGACATTGGGAGAAGGGAGAAGAGCTGCAGACAGTGGGGCTGAGCACAGGATGAAGTATATTTCCTTTCAAAATTGAGGAGGGAGAGAAATCCACACCCTGCCCCCTTGCAAGCCCCTTTGCAGTGCCTACAAAATGGAAATAGGTGAGCTGACCCCAACTTTAGCCCTAATAATTGTGTGTGTGCACAGCCAGTTTACTTGGGATTAAGGAAGGGAGAGAGACGCACTACAACACTGACTCAGTGAATAAATATGAGCTCTAGAAAAAGACTCTGTTGGGGGTGGGTGGGAAATCAGCAAGGGTGGGGGAAAGTGAATGCCAAGGGGTGTGTGTGAGAAGGCAGCAAGGGTGGAGGGGAGTGAAAACCAAGGGTTGGGGTTGGGTGGGAAGACAGGAAGGGTGGGGGGGGGGAGGCCAGGGCACTCATCCAGAGCCTCTTTCTAGAGCTTTTTGTATTTATTCCCACAATGGGCCTTATTCGTAGTTTATTGTAAACCAAATGTTTTGTGTGCCCCAGTTTTAAAACCTCAAAATGTTTAAAAATTATATAACAATTCTGAAGTTCTTTTGCTTTTTTTTAAAAAAATTATATCATATGTATGTATATTTAGTCCTTATGGTGCTGAAAGATTATTTTTATTTATTGTTTTCCCCTCATGAAAGCCGGTGTGGTACAGTGGTTAAAAGACTAAGATTTGATCTGAATCCCCACTCTGCTATGGGAGCTTGCCTGGTACATGGGCCAGTCATGGACTGTCAGCCTAACCTACCTCACAGGGTAAGGTGAGGGTAAACAGAGGAGAGAATGATGTTAGCTGAGTTGGAGTCTCCATTGGGGAGAAAGGTGGGATACACATGAAGTAAATAAATAAATCATACTCTGTTTCCTTTTAAGTACTTTGTAGTTAATTTCAGGATTTCTGGTTCTTACCTTGAGAATTTATATTAGATAATGCTTTGAGAAAATCAGTCCCAAACCCACAGAGACAACTGGCACATTGAATAATGTCAGTTTCTATTCTATCCATGGACATTCTGGCATGCCCTTCAGCAGGCAATTTGCACACTGAGTAATGTCAGCTTCTGTTCTAGCCACATGTGACACAGCTATTAGGAGACTAGTCAGGTGCATTAAAATGCAATGCAACTGTGAAAGGCCAGAAGGAGTCAAAAATGGCAGAGGACTCCCTTATTGCAGTTCCCTGTTTTGTCTTTGACAATGTGAGCTGGTGCCTGGGCAACTGCAGAGCTCAGCACCTTAATTGAGGCCAGTGAACCTTTTGCAATGTGCCATTTCTTTATCATCACAAGTCAATATAAACAACAAATGTAGGTGCATTGATGTTGTGTTGTGGTACCTTTTACTTTCAGCATCCTGGGAGGGAGAATTTGCCTCACAAGAGACAGTTTCACCAGAAAGTTCCCAGTAGGTTATAGTTCTGAATAGCGGCTTGGATATAAATTGATCCCATTGCACTGAAAAACATCTCCGAACTTCTCCATTTCCAGCAGGGGAGGGCTGGCACAGATCTCCTCCAGCGGGAAATTGATTGAATTAGAGAGACTACAGCTGCTTGTCCTCTGTACAAGAATTGCCGTGTGGTTCCTGCAGGAGGGCAATGAAAGGAGCCAGAGCTAGTTTCTAAATACCAAAGAAATAACAAAAGGGGCAAAGGTCTGAGTTGGTCTTCAACTGCTTTAAATGCCAACAGCTCCCAGTGAAATAGTGTGAATGCTGGCTGAATGAAAGTCACTATTTTATACTATTTACCTTTTTTGAGATTTTTGCCCAGAAAACCTCTTTGGTCCCCATTCCCCTCTCCCTCAAATGGACAAAGGACTAGAATGTGACAGAGATGCCAAGAAAAAATCTTTTTTCCAGCTTTGTTTAAGAAGATGGATTCCTATTTGCAGATGCTCTATTTTGACCACATTATTTCATCACTTCAATCACCTTGAGGCTAGATTACTGTAACATACTTGACATGGAGCTGCCCTTAAAGATGGCTGAAAAACCTGTCTGTTATTAAGCACTAGCTGTCATGACCATATTACTTCATTTTTAAATTTCTTTCACTGGCTGCCTTAGCATTTCTGGGGCAACTCAAGGTGCTTCACAATCAAAGCCCTTCATGATCTTGGACCCACATGCTTGATGATTTGGAGACCAATACTTTCCCCTTCATGTTGCCATTTGACAGCTTTGCTCTTCTCAGCAGGGCCTCCCCCCAAGGGTGAGCACTGTAACAGCGATCTCAGGCTTTTCCAGTGGCTTCCCCATGCAAGTGGAACACCCTCACAGAAGCAGTCAGAGGCTTCTACCTGCCAGGCAGATTTGCAAGGCTGTAAAACAAAACTATGCTTCAGAACATTTTGGGGTGGATCTGGGTCTCAACAAAAGGGAATACGTGCACGTGGTGTTCTTGAAGTGTGTTTTGGATGTAATTTTAATATTTTATGTACTATGGTAACATTTTGGATTATGTGATTTCATGCAGTTTCATTGTGTCTTATTATATCACCTGTCTTGGGGTCTGACGGTGAGGAGAAATGTGGTAACTTACATATGTTAAATAAATAAATAAGGAGAGGTTTGGACAATTCCTTTCTGTGTAATTAAAATGATATTTGGACCTGGACCTGGGAGATGGGGGTTCAAAACTACACAATTACGAAGTTCACTGGATGACCTTAAGCCAGTCATTAGTTTTTAACCTGACTTATTCCCCAGGGGTATAGTGAGGATAAAATGATGGGGGCATGGAGAGGAAAACAACGTACAGTGCCATGACTACTTGAAGGAAAGGTGAGATGGGTCTACCCCACTAGATTTATTTTCCATGGATGAATTTCCATGAAAATGTACATCAAAGAGAGCTGCCAGTTTCATCTACAGAAATCAGTAGTTGATACTTTTGCAGTGTGGAGGTATCAACTCCTAATGCCTGAAACTCAAATGACTGTTAAGGCCACAGTTGGCTAACTGAAAAGTTGGCAGCCCTCTTGGATGTACACATGTCATTTAGTAATTGTTCACATTAAAACAGGTCCTCCCCTTCCACTCCTTTGTACCCCAATTCTTATACCCAGAAATGGGTCAAGGTACCTCACGTTTTCACTTTTTTTTTGTTTTTCTTTCAGCAGTTGCTGATTAATCATAGCTAAATATAGAAAGCAGCTACAAAAACATTACTTTTTCCTTTGGAAACCACACTGTGCATGACATGGACACTGTATTTAACACAGTCAAGTTGGCAGAGGCCAGCTCTTCGTCTCAGCTCCTCCACTTGATGAGTTGGTGTTATCATTGTTGGTGTCTCCACTCCTTCATACTGATATCCTGCAAATATTTTCAGTATCAGCAACTATCCTTTTTTCTTCCCTAGCTTGTTCTTTGCTTAGCCAGCTTGCTGCACTGTATTTATCTCTTTTAATCTTTCTCCATGCCGTATGTCAGCTCCTTCACCCCCTTAATCATGTTGGCTGCTCTGAAGCGAAATCCCTCTAATTTGGCAAATATTTTCAGTATCAGCAACTATCCTTTTTTCTTCCCTAGCTTGTTCTTTGCTTAGCCAGCTTGCTGCACTGTATTTATCTCTTTTAATGTTTCTCCATGCCGTATGTCAGCTCCTTCACCCCCTTAATCATGTTGGCTGCACTGAAGTGAAATCCCTCTAATTTGTCTAGTGAATGAATCATTTGATACAGGCTGTAAACTGCAGGCAGTAGTGTTAAACCTGGGCTGCAGTAACACGTGCCAGTTGAAGCGGAGGGGTAGTGAGGCTATTTCCTCCAGAGGAATTTGACACGAAGTTGCGAGATCACACGGCCCTTTGTAGCCGCAGGCGCAGCCCGTCACTGTGTGATGAGACGCAACTTGTGGGTGTGTTGGGGTTTTTTTGGCTGTTTGTTTCCCATGCGCATAAATGAGGAATCGCACCTCCGCACTGAGGGCCCCTTATGGAGTATGCAATGATGTGCATACTGTGAAGGGGGGGGGACAACACCGAGTTGGGATGGCATGATCAGACCATCCTGATGACATGAGAGCATGCCTGCATGATCGGACAGGGGAAAGTCCATCCGTGGCTCGTCGGAACCCATTAGAGCCGGACTTTCTCCGGTGTCTTTTAACTCTGCTTCTGCAGTGGAGCAGCACGGATTGCTGCCAACTGCGGGATGCTTCCCAGATGTTGCTTTTTGATCGCTCCCTTTAGATCTGTCAGGCATTCACACCTATGTTGGATCTAAAGACACATGTGATAACAGCCCTGGAGGGTTTTATTCTTTGAATACCTATATGGGCTACAAAGAGAGAAAATTATAGGGCATACCCCATACTTGGGAGTATGAGAGAGGATTCATATAAGGATTCAAAGTGGCTGTCGGGTTAAACTAGGGTGCACAGCAGGGTAGGCGTCCCCTGTGTTTAAGAGTTGAGTTTTTGACAGGTATTTCAGGCCTGGGCTCTTCATATTTCTATGTTCAAGATTCAAGAAGCTCATTGTCCTTATACTAAGAAAAAATATTTTATTGCCATTTTTCAGTACCTTTTAGATAGATAAGGGAAGAGTGCCTCACTTCATAGTTGAGACCACTTCAGTTCACAGAATTTTTTTGCCAAGTGAGGCAATTCTGTGCAGGAAAGAAGGAGCAAGGAAGCTATTTAACAACCAGCTGTAGGTTTTGAGGCAATAATTTACAGTGACTGGATTACTGCACAGCAGGACAAGGTCTGGGATTTGGCAAGAGCCCTTTGTCATGTAGGAGCACTTTTGCACCTTCAAAAATTCTCTGTTCTGTTAAAGATACAGGAGCTTTGCACTGGAGGTAAGATACAGGAACACCAGGACTAGATTCCACAATAAAATTCTGTCATGGCAGTTTTTCCTTTTATACTTTTCTCAAATGTTTGTTTTAAAAAATAGCATTTTCTTTATATTTGCATGCAATTTAAATGTTTGAAAAATCTGGAACTAATTAAAAATGAATTTCTGCAGATGCGTAAGGTTAATCAAAGTACTAGTAGCTGTGGAGTATGTAATGCAGTTTCAGTTCTTTAATTTAACCAAACATAGGAGGTTTCTGTTAGAAGTCCAAATATGCTACATTCTAGTAGAAAAGCCACACCAAGCTGGATAAACACTGAGATGTGAGAAGTATGGATTAAACTGAAGCCCTACTTAGCCTTGACTGAATGGAATGTTTGGGGAATATTGTCTTAAAATAGCAAGCCAGCTTCGAAGCAGAGTGAGAAGAACTGCAATTACCTACATTCCAGACAGGAAGACCAGGCCAGTGAGCCGATTCACCTTTGTGTGGAAGTGAGAAGCTGAGCTTTCTGATTACAAGGATATCCTGTTATTCCATGTCTTGACGACTGTTTATGTACAGCCAGTATTCCTGGATGCCACACAAAAGACCTTCCAGCCTGGTCAAGAATGGCAAACTGTCTGGGAAAGGTGGAGCATCTCTGAAGGAGGCTTTGAAACAACGAGCCTCTTCTTCTTCAGCTCTTTGATCTGCCAGTATCACACAGATCAAGCTCTCTGCCAATTTACTGCAGTCAGCACTCACATTTGTACCATGTTCATACCATGTTTCCCTCGTGATATCTTCTCTTTTCAGAGTTCATACAGATTTCGCCAGAACATGCACAAAGAAATATGGTTTATTTATTTATTTTGATTTCTTTAAAGTGAGAAACTTCCTGAACGGGCAAGACAGCTGGAATGGCAGTTGTAAGATTTAGGACTAAACCAAACTGGGAGGTCTCCAAACACTTTTTATTGGTAAATAGCAACTGTGGCCTAGTCTGCTGTCAACTGAGACTGCAACCATGCAGGCAGGAAGGGACTAGCTCTTTTCTTGTTCTCACATGGCTCCCCAGAACTATTGCCTTGTTGTGGGGAACACAAAGGCTATAAATATGTTCCCCTTTCCAATGGGGCAGCAGCAGCTCGCTATTGCCTTGTTGTGGGGAACACAAAGGCAGCTCTAGGGTGCTATTTGAGATCTGGACTGGAGAGAAAAAGCTAAAGTCCTGTCCGGTGTCATGGGGGGCATGAACCAAATTAAGGACTCTCCATCTGAGGTAGGGTTGCCAACCTCCAGATGCGGCCTGGAGACCTCCCAGAATTATGACTGATCTCCACTCTGTAGAGATCAGTTCCCCCTGGAGAAAATTGCTGGTTTAGAAGGGGGACTCTATGGAATTAAACCCCACTGAAGTCCCTCCCCTCCCCAAACCCCTCCCTCCCTCCCTAGACTCCACCAGCAAATCTCTAGGAATTTCCCTGCCTGGATCAGGCAACCCTAATCTGAGGCAAAATTGTCTTACTCAAAACAGGACTTTTTGGCCCTCCCATGTACGCACCATTTTCTTCTTGTTTATGATAGTGTATTCCACTGCATTGTGTTACGCAATGAGATGTTGTACCCAATTTACCACTGTAGTAATCTTGTCCGGTCTGTTTTCATTTTTCACAGTATGGAATCAGAATCACTGTTTTGCTTTATGACTTGTCCGTTGTCTCATATTTTTTATATTAGCTATACCATGCCAAACTGTAATGGGTAGATTCCTTTTCAGATCACTATACGTGCCCCTTCCACACGTATACTCTTTTCCCAGAAAGTGCTCAGACTCTTGCATACGGTTGGTTCCCACTGAGCTTTAGACACTGAACTGTGAGTGAAATGGCCTTTGGATCGTTCCAGTGCAGCATGAGAAGCTGCGAGTAGAAAAAGGCAGTGTGTGAGCCTTAGCCGTTAAAGGGGTGGTCTGGATTGCTCTGAAGAGCACTCAGTGGAAGAAATAGCTATCCTTGTTGCCTGCAAAGGCAATAGAAATATGGGAATCATTTATTTTTCAAAGTCAGTTGGAAAAAGCAAAAAGCTTTCCATTGAACCATTCGCCAAACAAAACACACATACTCAGACAGATTCTTTTCAAAAAGTCTGTTTGCATAGGCACTGGTGCTTTCCTTTTCTGAGAGATAGCTTCACTGAAGTTTGACATTTCACAGTTACAATTTTATTTTGCTTCAGACGATGGGGTTTTTTACATCTGAATTGAAAAGGGTGTCAGAGAACAGTTTTGACCATGCTGCATTTCTGGGCAGGAAGCTTGCTACACCATTCCTGCCACTAGATGGACGTGTCTAAGGGAGACCATGTTGAAATATTGCTTCCTTCTAATACAGTACTGATGAAGGCAGCAAGTTCCCCAGAAATCTCACTGCCAAGGAGTTGACACCTCAGGCTGTCTTGTAACACTGCAGAAGCAGCAGAAAGTGTGCTCCATTCTGAAACATGTATTTCTTGATACTGCAGTTTTTAATACTGGGTTGCTCTGCAAATTCCATTTTTGGACGAACTGCTCCATATCTTTGCCATAAAAGTTTCACCACATTATTCTGTCATGCAAAAGCAGCCATATATTGTTTATAAATGTTTTTAATATAACATTTCCATTAATTTGTGCAGTGGATTCAAATTTCCAAAGTGTGAACTTTGAAAAAGTGGCAGCCAATTAGAACATCTAATTTTAGTTTTTAAAATTGAAGCCTTTGGTATGTGATATTTGGAAATATGAATGCTCAGTATTTTTAAATCTAAAAATTTGATACTTCGAACTGGACGTTTTCGGGGGGCTCTACAATTCTGATGGCAAAAATTAAGCTGTGCAATATCAAAGATGTAACAAATTTAAATCCCAAAGTTTCACATGATTTGCTGTATGCAGTCAGTAATTTGATGATTAATGGGGTGCGATCCAAATAAAGCATCTTGCATCTTAGTGCATATTCTCATATACCAGGCTTATACTGGTAAAATTTGCATGGCTCCAATACAAATATGAAATCCACATTGCCTAAAAATACTTCATTTGAATATACCACTCTTCCAGGGCTGATTCCACATGAAGGGTTCCCCCCTCCGTGGTAGTCTTCCTGCCAATATGATTGTTGCTCAGTTTGCATCTGCACTGGAGATTCCACACAGCACAATTTATTTATTTGTTCAATTTTTAGTCCACCCTCCCCCACAAGCAGGCTCAAGATGAGTTAACTTACAACATGGTTAAACATACAACATAATCTCTCCCTTATGTATAATTGAGTAAGATGCAGCATCAGACGCAGCAGAGAGAAAATGCGCACCAACAGTGTTTGGAGGCTTGAACTGTTCGTCAGAAGCTTCCCCAGCTTCCATTGGCCGCATCGCCTAAGTCCCACCTCAAAACACATAGCCCTGCCTCTGCACCCGGTCCCCTCAGACGCCAGACTACTGCTGACAACCACCTGGTGGGTGAGTGGAACCGGGGAGCAATTGAAGAGTGGCGGCACCACCAGCCCTGACTAGCCAGGCCTTGGCAGAGGATCACTTGAAGGCTGCCAGCAGCGGTGATAAGCCGCTCGCCGACGCCCGACTCCCCCCCCCCAACTAGCCAGGCCTGGAGGAAATCAGTGGAAGGCCGGCGGCGTCAGCTCATCACCACTTGCCGCGGCCCGATCCCCCCCCTTGAAGGCCGGCGGCGGTGGGGATGAGCCGCTCGCC